>NW_028189205.1:5000-32644 GCF_048542155.1 Nylanderia fulva
CAGAAAAATTAAAAAAAAAATGTTTTCATGAAAAAATGAATGTCATAATTTTTTTTTAAATAAAAGCATCATATTCAATCTAAATCAATTTGTTACAATATTCTGCATCAAAAATTATAAAGATAAAATTGTGAAAAAGTGAAAAGTTTACGAGATATTTGAGTTTTAGAGAAAATATGTAGCTGCTGGTTTACAATTTATATCTTTATTTATATCTGTGTTTTCTTTACACCAATTGATTTAAAATTGGAATAAAATAATCAGAAAATGATTTCATGAGATATTTCATAGTTTATGTACATTATGAAAGTATAATATATCTCATAAGCTATTCGCTTTTTTTGGCCATCCTACATTACAACTTATGCAGAATATTGAGAATCGATTTATATAAAAAAATATGATTTTATTAAAAAAAATTCAAGGTAACACTAATTTTTTTTATAAAAATTTTTTTTCCTCATTTTTTATTGCTTGTAATAGATTGCACAAAACAGATCAATTTTTACAATATATATTTTTTTCTAAACTGTTGCAAACATTTCAAAAATCGTACGTATTGTTATGCTGAACATCGTATTAATATATATATATATATATATATATTGATACATATATATTGATATATATAGTTGGTGTAAAGAAAACACATATTTACCTTTAAAAAAATATGAAAATTGCAATAAGCAGTTAAATAATTTTTCTTTAAGACAACTATGTGTTTTCTTTACACCAATTGATTCGTCTCATTATTCTGTGCATAAAAGTATTAAGGTATGATAATCGAAAAATGAATATTTCCCAAGATATTTTGTATTTTATGTCAAAATACTGCAAATTTGCAGCCTTATAACTCGAAAAATACTTAATGAAAAAATATTTTATTGTAGTGTTTTGGAAAGATCTTAAAGTCAGCTATAAAAGTATGCAAGAAAAAATATAGTGTTCCATTTAAGAAATTGAAGTTGACCGTCACGTAACCTTCAAATGGCTATTCAAGGTCAAATCAATGACACCATCTCATGTCCCCCTTGAAACCATACAACTTTTATCTGAAACATTTTTGTCTTAAACTTTTGAATTTTGAGAAATTTTAGTGCAAAGATTAAAATGGCTTACCCTGTATATAAATATATATATACATATATATATATATATATATATAGTTATATAGATATATATATAAAACATGGGTAAAAATACACGGCTATGAGAAAAAAAAGATAAAAAAAGATAAAATAAAATCGAGAAAAGATACCTGAAAATTCCTCATCTTGATTTCTATAAACTTTTCGTAATTAAGTAAATATCGCCCTAGATTAAATATTTTCTGTATCTAAGTAAAGATTACCATATATATATATATATATAAAACATGGGTAAGAATACACGTCTATGAGAAAAAAGATAAAATAAATCGAAAAAGTTACCTGAAAATCCTCCATTTTGATTTCCATAAACGTATAAATACGGCTCTCGGAGTTAAGTTAGCTAGCTACATTTTTGAATTTCGTCTCTCGCGTACTCACGTATTCGACGCAAGTGTACTATTAAATTTCAAATAATGAGTTTGAAAAAAGTAATTGAAATTTGTCTATCACTAGCGCAGAGTTTATGCGGAAAAAATTTTTCCAAATATATATATGAATTAACATGCGCGAGTGAAGACAAAAGCTTCAATATTTTTGGAAAATTCGCGGGGGAATGTCCCAACGCTGTGCTAGCGGTATTATTCCGACTAGGACATTTTAGTGTTTTTCGCGAATTAGTGATTATCGCGGGTGAGGTGATCGAGTCGCGATACTATTTTGGTGGTGAGAAAGAAAACGACGCAGCAGGTCACATAGAATATCTCCTCCTACATTTTCATCGAGTTCTCCGGGGAGAAGATAATAATGGTAAGTTTTTATTTTTTTTTTACACTTAATTATAAATAAAAATTAATTAAAACTACCCCAATTATTTAAATCGCTAAAACTTTAGCTTTCGTACGTCCTGTCGCACGCGTTACAGGAAACCGGTTGCGCGTACTAGAGAATCGCCCCGTATCACTTAGATTAAGGTTAAATAGAAGACGACGAGCGGATTCTTCGCCGGAGCCCGGACCTTCGCGTAAGTTTTTAACATCATAAATTATATCGCGCTGCTAGAAAACATTATATTAAACAGGAAATTTTTTAATAAAAATAATATACGTTCCAGGCCGTGCACACATCGTGTTAACGCCGGAGCTGGAACACCCGGTTATTGATTTAGCCGAAAGTGATAACGACGTGGAAGAGGTGCGGGTTCGCGAAGTAAGTCCGTTCGATGAGGCGGCCATATTTACTCCGCTTGAAAGTAAGTAAGAAAAATACTACAGTGCTATATATCAATACAAAAGATTTTTTAATTATGTGAAATACTAATAATATATGACCGATGAATATTAGATGACGCGGCGAATGAAAACGTGGTCGTAGAGGAGCGAGAACTGGAGGAGGAAATCGACGAGGAAATAAACACGATTTCGGAAGATGAAGAGGAGCTGGAGGAGGAAGTGGAGGAGGAGGAGGAGGAGGAGGAAGATGAAGAGTTGGAAGAAGAAGAAATAGAGCAAACGGAAGATGAAGAAGAAGAGCCGGAAGATCGAGAAGAACAAACGGGAGATGAAGAAGAAGTGGAAGATGAAAATAACAACGCCACGTTTTCTGTAGAAGAAGAAGAAGAAGAAGAAAATAGCGGGGGGATGGGCGAGGAAGGTAATAATTTCATATTTTATACTTAATCTTCTCCTACGTTTAAATTTTTTGTTTATTTTAATTAAAATAAAATTTTATTAGGAATTTCTTTCTCTCCTAACATCGCGCCCGAAATTTCATATTCACCGGAGTATTAACCCTCGCAGCGTGATACAAATACCCCGGTAAAAGAATATTAAAACGTAAGTGAACTTAACATAATTATTATTAATAACAACATTTTCACATTATTAATAAAAATTCAAACGTAAGAGAGTAATATTTTATTAAATATTTTATTTTGTTAATATAATTTTTATTTCTCACAGTACAGAGTGGTGGGGGAAGGAACGTCAGAATACAACAAGAAGATTCCCAAACCCGCTCCGCTGAGGAAACTTCCGACGAAGAGCGACATTTAGAGGCTGCTGGTGGACAAGAGGAAGAAGAAGAAGAAGCGGAGGAAGAAATAGCGAATCAAGAGCCTGATGGTAATTTTAGATATTTAATAATGTTGGCGGAAAACGTGCGTCGCTTTAGAACTTTTGGTGTAGAAGGACGGGAAATTAGTTTCCGTATTCGTCCGATACCCGAAGGAGCAAACGTGTATGAGTGGTTAGAAAATGCGTTTCGCGAACTTCACGAGTACGCGTTGCATTCGTGCGAACCGAGGGATTACGTCGGCATATCTTTCGATTCCGCAAGTTTAACCCGCGGCCCCGCAGGTATATCGTTCCGACCTTTGCGAGATTTGACTTACAAAAATATTTGGGAACTCGTAAGCTCGTTAGCGCAAAGCTGCGGAGGACACGATATAGCGCAAGAATTTAACATTCGGATTTTTAAAGTCACCCCTCCCATTGGTCGCGGCCGTAACAGGTTTACGCACGATGTTATTGCTAAACGCTCGATTTTAACAATTTCCAATTCCGATAATTTATGTCTTCCTCGCGCGCTTGTATCGGCTCTAATTTTT
Organism: Nylanderia fulva; assembly: GCF_048542155.1. Taxonomy (NCBI): domain Eukaryota; kingdom Metazoa; phylum Arthropoda; class Insecta; order Hymenoptera; family Formicidae; genus Nylanderia; species Nylanderia fulva. The sequence continues at coordinate 8,697 of NW_028189205.1, forward strand.
AACAAGCGTGGAAATTTACGCACGGGAGAGTTACACGCGAAATGGAATGCGGTGAGAAGACAAAACTCGGTGTTACAGCGCGAGTTTGCGTTGCAACTTACGAGGAATGCCGGTGTCACGATTCCGGAGGAAGGGTGTGGAATTGATGAAATCGAGCGTTTTCAGCAATATCTCGCGAGCGAAAATGTCGCGATAATAATATATAACGACGATACTTTTGGTCGAGGGGGTAATCCGCTATTCGATGGAAACGCATTTCTAACCACTTTGCAGCGGGAAATAAAAACTCGTCTAAATCTATTATACAGTTTAAATAATAAACATTTCGATGTAATTTTAAATTTAAATGCAGCAGCAGGCTGGCGGGGATATTGTATCCCGTGTAATTTAAGTTACCGCTCCGATGTGAGAGAGCATCGATGCTCTAATAAATGTCCGCGATGTAACGGAGAGCCGCCGTGCGAGCAATCATTCGCGGATCGTACTAGGTGCGATAATTGTAGACGTGAATTTTTCAATCATGCCTGCTTGGAGCGTCATCGCGCGGTAAAATCATACGATGGTAAATTACGTCGGAGTGTTTGTGAAACTATACGATTTTGCGAAGATTGCGGACGTTTGATTCAAAGAAATAATCAACACGAATGCGACACGGCTTATTGCGCTACGTGTCGTTCTCTTCAACCTTTGAATCATCTTTGTTACATGCTTCCCCTTTGTCGGCATGGCGATAATCGTCCCGATCCGAGCACTTCCGAACACGCGGATGGAAATAGCGAACAACAACAGCGGAGAAACGACGACGACGACGACGATGACGCCGAAGGTTCGATTAATCAGACTCGCGAACGCGTAGAAAGCCAAGTCGCATTCGTGTTTTATGACTTTGAGACGAGACAAGACGAAACGCTCCAAGGTAGCACAAATGTAAAAATTCACGTACCTACGCTCTGCGTCGCTCAACAAATTTGCGAGGAGTGTGCAGAAATAGATGAAATGTCGGTGCGATGTCGCTGGTGCGGTATTCGCGAATTTATATTTTGTCGCAACTCTGTGCAGGAATTTGTAGATTTCGTAACGCGGTCGACAAAATATTTTAAACAAATAATTTGCATCGCGCATAACGCGAAATCATTCGACGCGCAATTTATTTTGAAATATATCGTGGAAAACCATGTCTTAGAGCCTCGAGTCATTTTAAACGGTACGAAAATAGTGGTATTAACGCTAGGTCATACGAAATTTATCGATAGTATCAATTACATGCCGATGCGTTTATCTGAATTACCTAAAGCTTTTGGACTGACAGAAGGTACGAATTAAGGCATTTTTCCACATTTATTCAATACTATCGATAATCAGTCTTATGTCGGAGCGTTACCCGATGTTCAATATTATTCACCCGATTCTATGCAGATGAAAGAACGCGAAAAATTTCTCGCGTGGCACTCCGAGATGACGCGCGCGAACTATGTGTTTGATTTTCAACGTGAAATATTGCTTTATTGTCGTAACGATGTAGATATCCTTAGACGAGCGTGTATGGCTTTTAGAAAAATATTCTTAGAGCGTGGAAACGTGTGTCCATTCGAGGAATGCACAACCATCGCCTCAACGTGTATGCGAGTATTTAGAAAAAACTTTTTACGCGAAAGAGAGATCGGTATCATTCCAACGGGGGGATACAGACATGCGAATATTCACTCGCGTAAAGCCCTGCAATGGTTGATATGGAAAGAGCGGGAGCTCGCTCATCATATTATCCATGGCGGTCGCGCTCGAGAATAACGATTACGCGATGGTACGCTAGTCGATGGATACTACGAGTCGGTAGAAAATAACGTAACGCAATATTACGTATTACAGTTTCACGGTTGTTTTTGGCATGGTTGTCCAAGATGTTTTCGGGTAAATCGCGATAGACTGCTTTCGACAGATCGTACAGATACATGTGATTCACGCTACGAACACACCGTTGAAACGACATTTCGTCTTCGTAAGCGCGGATATAGGGTGATTGAGAAATGGGAATGCGACTTTGATCGCGAGATGAATGAAAATGTCGAGATGCGCGAATATCTACATCGACATCAAATGATAGACGTCAAACCGCTCGATCCCCGAGACTCATTTTACGGCGGACGCACAGGAAATATCGTAACGCGATACGAGATCACGGGTACAGAAAAGATACGTTACGTGGATGTATGTTCTCTGTATCCGTTTGTGTTGAAGACCGGTGATTTTCCGATTGGTCACCCGACAATATACGTAGGTGAGGAATGCGAGGAATTAATCGGATTATCACCGGGATATAATTTCGATTCAGTCGAGGGGGTCGTGCGATGTAAAGTACTTCCTCCCCGCGATCTCTTTCATCCTGTATTACCCTATCGCGTACAGGGTAAATTATTATTTGCGTTATGTCGTAGTTGCTGCGAAACATTTTCTCAGATTGCGTGTACTCACGAAGCTCACGAACGCGAATTCGAAGGTACATGGATATCGTGCGAATTACGAAAAGCAATCGAGAAAGGATATTTCGTGACAGGGGTTAGTGAGATTTGGCAATATAACATCACTCGTTACGAAACCGGTACGCGACAAGGGGGTCTATTTACGGAATACATCAATACATTTCTACAATTAAAGCAAGAAGCTAGCGGATGGTCGAGCAACTGTGTCGATAACGTTGCTAAAGAGCGTTACATCCGTGAGTATGAGGAAGTAGAAGGAATCGTTCTTGAAAAAGATAACATTGCACACAATTCCGGTTTACGCTCGGTGGCTAAATTATGCTTGAATTCTTTTTGGGGTAAATTTGGTCAACGTGCAAACTTACCGAATACCATGATTGTCAAAACACAAGAACGATTAATGAGTTTGCTCACTAGCCCTCAACATGAAATAACCGATATATTGCCTGTAAACGATGAGGTGATATATGTTTCGTTTCGACTACGAGAAGAGGCGATCGTACCTTCGCCTCTTACTAATGTTATAATAGCGGCTTACACGACGGCTCAAGCGCGATTAAAATTGTATGATTATTTAGAAAAATTAGACAAGCGCGTTTTATATTACGACACGGATTCCTGTATTTATGTAAGTCGCGGAGATCCGCAGGAATACGAACCGCATACGGGTAATTTTTTAGGCGACATGACGGATGAACTCGCTAGCTACGGTCAAGGTAGTTACATCGAGTCGTTCGTATCCGGTGGTCCGAAATTTTACGCATATGTGGTCCGTACACCCGAAGGACTCACACGCGAAGTTTGCAAAGTAAAGGGTATAACCTTGAATTTTGAAAACTCGCGTTTAGTTAATTTTAATAGTATTAAAGATTTATTGTTGCGTAAAGAAAGAGAAGAAGAAGAAGAAGAAGAGGAACGGGAAGAGGAAGCGCTCGGAGAACAGGTTGAAGAGGCGATTCCTGGGACATCGATAAATCTTCGTTTTAAAGCCATTCGGCGAACCGCATTTCACGATATAATAACGCGTGACGAAACAAAAATATGCAAGCCTGTGTTATTAAAACGAAGATTTATCAAAAATCGATATTCTCTTCCTTACGGTTATTTACCGAAACAATGACATTGCTTTCCTCTTCACACTCTTCTATCTTTGCGGAGATACGCGTGCGTTTTCCGCCACTTGCATAGAAATGCAAATATTATATAAAAGTGTAAATATTGTAAAAGTAAAATGTATTTCATCAAATATTATAAAATATTATACTTTATACTATATTTTATAAATCGGAGTTTTAAAATACCCGTAGTTTTAATTTTATTTTTATATTAGAAAGGATAAGGAATAGTTTAACTAAAGTTAGAAGATGAAGATATTAGTAATAAGAAAAAAATACTTTGTAAATATAAATACAAAAATTTATATTTTTAATAAAAAATATTGTTCAGTAATAAAATTTATATATTTTAATAAAAAAATATTGTTTCCCCATCCTAGTTTTAATAATAATAATTAACCTTTTAAGCAAAATCATTTTTATTTAGTGAAATATTAAATTTTTAACAAAATTTTTAATATAATTTTTTTTTGTCTGAAAAACTTTAACATAAAAATATTTAATTTTTAAAAAATTCTTGTTACGTACAATTTTTATATATTCAAATATATTCATGCCGAACTCACATACGTCCGCTATCACAAGACATACACACCAACGAGAACATTTGATTAAAAGCTGATTGTGGGCAGCGCAACGTAGCGCTCGTCAGCTGATCGGTAGCGGTGCGCTAACCAGGCGCTCATCAGCTGATCGGTAGTTGCGAGCTAACCAGGCGCTCATCAGCTGATCGGTGCTCGTCAGCTGATCGGCGCTATTCGCTGTACGCTAGCACGAGCATGCGACCGCTGCGGGTTGGCCCCCGGTGCGCGAATAAGCTTTTTCCGCCGTAACTCATTTCATACTATGAGTAATATTAAAATTTAAATACACGGACGCTCTTTACGCTAATTTTTTGTTTTTAAGAACGCGCCGGATTAGACTTTCTTTCATTTACGAGATTGTACGTAAACGGTGAATATCGCGTTCATTTTGGGGAAATGGATGTACGCTGGAAACATCCTTGGACGTCGATCGTCTGCGGGCCTACGGGATGTGGAAAAACGATTTTCGTGAAAACATTTCGCCTGCAATGCGATGAAAATGAAAGAGAAGAGAAGAGTAGCGTAAGAAAAAAGAACGTATATGCAAATAGCGTTCCGATAAACTCGAAGAAAAATATAATCGAATTTCACGAGGGTTTACCGCGCCCGGAAGATTATTCTTACGATCCACTCACCCCGAAATTAGTGATAATCGACGATCTTATGAGAGAGTCGTCATCGTGCGATGTTATCGTAGATCTGTTTACTAAAGGAAGCCATCATAAGAATCTCAGTGTTATTCTCATTTCCCAAAATCTCTTCCATCAGGGACGCGGACAACGCGACATATCTCTCAATGCGAATTACATAGTAGTTTTCAAAAATCCATGCGATCGCGCGCAAATTCGGCATTTAGCGCGTCAAGTATATCCGGACGATCCTAAGTTTATGGAAGAAGCGTACTACGACGCTACCTTGAAGCCTCACGGGTATTTATTGCTCGATTTAAAACAATCGACTCCAGATGAATATCGATTTCGGACGTGTATCTTTCCCAACGATAAGCTGCATTACGCGTACATTCCACGTAGATCGATCAAAAGAGGCGGAGGCGTATAAAAGACTCGTATTCACACACGACTTGTCACTAGTGCAATTACACTGCGATGGTAAAAAAAAAAAAAATCGCAACCGGCATCATCGTCGTCGTCGAAGAATTCATCCGACGGCGCGGTAAAAATCGCTAGACGATCTATCGGCGAAAGAAACACGAATCTTTTGAAAACTTTATGTTATCTGAAAAAAAATCAAAGAACAGCGTTTTTACGTTCTGTCAATAATAATCTCATTAAGTGTATTCAAGAGTGCGTTTTCAATACTCTTAAAGGTAACGTACCGCTTGCGAGTAGTGAAAAGAAACGCCTTGCTAGACATAAATCGATCCTACGTCGTATTGCTGCGAAAAAAGATAATTTGAAAGTTAAGAGAAAACTATTGGTGCAACGCGGCGGATTCTTACCCTATCTTATTGCTCCTATACTCGGAGCTATATTATCCCGAATCATTGGAGATTAAAAAAGGGACGCTATTCTGTGTATATTTGTTGCGTCAAATGTGAAAAAGATAAAATATTTACAATTCAATAATGGAAAGAGCAAAAAAATGGTTTTAATTTCGTCGGAAAATCTCGAAAGACTGCAGCGACAACCGGAAATTTCCTCTAACGCGTCGGCCGATAATTCATCGAATATAATTACCGAGATATTGAATGTGGAAAATGATACTAATAATTCCGTACGGACCCCGGGAACTCCTTTGTCACGGCTCGATGCAGAGATGTGGCGTATTCTGAATCTAACACCTCAGATCAGAGAGGACGAAAGATGGAAAATGTATAAGGAGGTACTTCAGCGTTATCTTCAATTTATTCGTGCTGCGAGAAAACGTTTACGCAAAAACGTGCACGCCAGCGATGAACGCGATGGAGAACAGGACGAAGACACGAAAGAGCAAGAGGATGATAACTTCGATGATGACGATGAACTTATGGAAACGCAAACTTTAATTACCAGCGACGGTAACATTAGCGCCGCTAGTAGTAGTAGTTTCGAGAAAAAACGCGCTCAATCAGCGGAAATGATACAAAAAATACTTAATAGTGTTCCGAAAAGTTATCGTAGTAAAGCACGCTTGATAATGAAGCAACTGCTCCTTACTCCGTCATCTAAGATTAACTAGAATAGACAAGGGCTCGTAACTATAGACGGCGACATTGTGGAGGGTTCGAATATCGCGGAACTTATAAACGATGCGGTACGCGAGAGAAAAACGGTAGAAGCAACCGGAAGAAATCAGTTTGCTCGATTACTACGTGACATAGGTACGTCACCGCGTCTCATAGGAAATCAAAAGTTATTAAAAGTAGGCGCGCGATCTCGCTATATTACTACCGCGTTACCTCGCGGATCCTCCACTCCGATCACACGTTCAAAATCGCACAGTCACAGGTTAGACGAAGCGAGTGAAACCGAAGGAGATACGCAATTTATATCCGCCGACGAAGAAGGTGACGACGACGGTGACGACGATAGAACATTACCATATAAGTAGTTTCTCCGTCAAAGAGAAGAAGAGGTTTACTCGATTGGATAAATCTCAATTGATGGAATTCGAAAAATTGTATTACGACCCCTCGCATTATGCAGGCTACTCTGCGGTGGACAATTTATCGCGAGCCGTTAAACCGAATTTTACGCGTAACAAAGTCGTCGAGTGGCTTAAATCACAGGATGCATACACGCTGCATCGGCCGGTACGACGAAAATTTCCTCGTTTACATTATAACGTAACAACTATCGATGATTTATGGGAAGCCGATTTAATCGATCTTCGTAATCTCAAGAGCTATAATGACGGCTATTCTTATCTATTAACGGTTATCGATGTGCTTAGTAAATTTGTTTGGGTAGAACTTTTACGTGACAAAACAGCTACCTGCGTAATAAAGGCCTTTCAACAAATATTTTCGAGAAACGAGGGTCGACTACCTGTATACTTACAGACCGACAAAGGCAAAGAATTTATCGCCCGCCCTGTACAAAATTTCTTAAAAGAAAAAGACATCCGTTTTCGCGTAACGCGCAATCCCGATATTAAAGCGTCTATAGTGGAACGATTTAATAGAACACTCAAGGAGCGGATGTGGCGTTATTTTACGCATAAAAATACACGTCGTTACTTTGATGTTTTACAAGATATTGTTCACGCTTACAATCATACTCGTCATTCCACCATCAAAATGCAACCCGCTGTCGTTACGCGAGAAAATGCTCGTACCGCGTGTGAAAATATGAAACGACGATGGGATAACGATAAAGAAAAGAAAAAGAAGCGTGGGCGTAAACAAAAGGCTAAATACCGCGTGAACGATCTCGTACGCGTCAGTAGAGCAAAAGTAACGTTCGAGAAAGGATACGAGGCGAAGTGGAGCGAGGAGATATTTCGAATTCATCGAGTTCTCGAATGGAGAAAACCCCGCGTATATGAATTAAGTGATTTATCGGGTGAAATTATAGACGGAATTTTTTACGAACAAGAATTAGCACCGGTTATTAAAGACTTACGCGACGAGGAATTTATCGTCGATCGTGTGATAAAAAGCAGAGGACGCGGTAACAATAAACAATTATTAGTTAGCTGGCAGGGGTATCCTTCTAAATTTAACTCCTGGATACCCGCTTCGAATTTAACTATTCTTCGAAATGAGGGTGGATCAATTTCTTCTGGTTCTTCCAAGCAATAGCAGTATACGCTATTCCCCCGACAATAAAACCTCATCGTTCATTACGGAATTACCTCAATCGCTGCACTTACACGGTGACTGGGAAGTCGCGTTGAGCGAAATCCAATTCCCTAATACCTTTTTTCATGTAAGGCGCGGAGAAAATGTACTCAGTTTCGTCGATATCGACCCTCAAGTTAAAGAGAAAAATAAAGAAGATGAGGTGTTAACTTCGAAGGAAGCCGTAATATCAAATGGCGTTTATAATAATATGGAAGAGCTCGTCTCCGCGATTAATTCGTCGTGCAAAGAAACCGGTTCCCATATTCGTTTGGAGCAAGAAAAATTTACAGGCGGTAGTATTTTTTTCTTCCTCGCGTGTCCCGCTGGTTGCAATCTGATTCATTATATGCATTTTTCCGATAGACTTTTGCAAATGATCGGTTTAGCTGATTTTATTTATAACGCTCCTAAGGGGAGAAGTCACTATTGTTCTATGCTCACGACATCTAAGCTTAATTCCAAAGAAAAATCTACTTCAATTTTTCTTCAACTCGGTTCTCTTGACGAAAATGGAGTACGTCGCGAAGGATTCTATAGTTACGAAGCGTGTAGTTTGGCGCGGGGTATTCCCGATAAACTGTTCGTTTATTGCGATATTTGCGAACCTTACATAACAGGCGATGTGCAAACTCCTCTTCTCCGAATAGTGCCTGTCACAGGGGTGGGGCGCGATTACAAATATGGAACGAATCAAGTGAAATATTTCTCACCTCCGCATTATATCCCGGTGCGCCTAACAAATTTCCGACGGATTGAAATCGATATAAAAGACGATACTGGAAAAAATATACCATTTGAATCCGGCACGTTAACGGTGACTTTACATTTTAAACGTATCGATTAGATTTTTAAAAATACTCTGTAAAGATTTTTTTGATAAGAAAGAAGGATTTTGTTCATTAATATGAATTATTATTCGGAGTATTATAACGGATTACAAAACGGTGGAACTCGCGGCGGTGGAATTCCACGAGTTTTTGTCGGTTCACCCTATCAACGAGGTCATGGAATAGGTAGTTTTCTCGGAGGAATGTTCAGACGCGTATTGCCTTATTTAACTAGAGGACTAGGGGCAGTGGGTAAAGAAGCTTTGCGCGCCGGGGTTAATATAATCGAGGATGTTGAAAATAAAATGCCGTTAAAGGTAGCTGTCAAGCATCGTTTTGAACAATCGCGTGACAATCTTAAGAGAAAAGCTAGGGAAAAAATAAGTAGTCTAATGAAAGGTAGGGGATATAAATCGGATGAAAAAATTCATGTAGCGCAGTTTCCTTTCGGCAAGCTTAAGAGTCACGTCGCTAAATCCTCGGTAACCGCATCGCGTAAACGTCGTAAGACAAATAAGAAAAAAAGTTTATCGAAAATCAAGTCGCGTGGGAAAAAAAGAACAAATACAAAAAAAACTAAAAATAATACGAGGAAAAATTGCTCGACTGTAAAAAGACTCAAGTTGTCCGCGAAACGGCGTAAAGCTAATAGCGGTAAAAAGCGTACAGTATACGATATATTTTCATAATCGCCATTATTCTAAATACGTTTGTTCGTGACAATGACGTTGGTAGAGCAGGCGGTGAAAGAAAAAAATGTCATTTCTTCACACACACTCGAGCGAGTGTTTAAAGAGCGAGCTCGATCTCTTCTCTTTACCGCCCACGCAAACTAGCATCGAAAGTTCGCAATGGATTTATTACAAACCCGTGACCTCGCTTTCGGACGACTCCCCGCTAGAATTCGTCATCCCGGGTCACGGAGAAGAATATTTAGATCTCACACACACGTTACTAAGTCTTCGGGTACGTGTAGAAACCGAGCCGCTACCCGGTCTCGCCACCGGATCCGCCGTCAACGTGGGCCCCGTAAATCATTTTCTTCATTCCATCTTCAATCAAATCGACGTGTATTTCAATCAAAAGCTCGTGTCGCCTCCAAACAACGCTTATGCGTACCGCGCGTACATCGAAGCGTTGTTAAATTATTCATCACCCGCAAAAACTTCCCATCTAACCTCGTGCTTATGGGATGCGGATACACCCGGTCACATGGACGATACAGTAGGAGCGGAAGGCAATACCGCTATAGCGAGACGAGCTCGTTACATACGCGGAGGGCGCGCGCTAGATCTTATAGGTCACCTCCATTGCGACGTTTTCAATCAGGACAAATTCTTAATTAATGGTGTCGAGGTGCGGTTGAGACTCGTGCGCTCGAAAGATACGTTTTGTTTCATAGAAACTAATTGCACGTCAAAAATTCGTATACTCGATGCAAGCCTAATGGTGAGAAGAGCGAAAATAAGTTCCGGAGTATTACTAGCGCATGCTAGAATGCTGAGCAAAGTTACCGCCAAGTATCCGCTTACGAGAGTTGAAATTAAAACATTCACGATTCACAGTGGGGTTGTGGGTGAATCGTTAGATAATGTTATACTGGGACAATTACCGAAACGAATAATAGTAGGTTTCGTCGATAATAAAGCGTTTAACGGTGACAGAAAATTGAATCCGTTTAATTTCCAAAATTACGGAATAAATTTCTTCTCGCTATACGTCGACGGTACACAAATACCCAGTAGACCGTTACAACCGGTTTTCTCGTCTCGCGAACCGCTTTACATCGAAGCTTATCATACGCTCTTCTCAGGGACGGGTATCCATTTTTTGAACGAGGGAAATTCTATAAGTAGAGATGATTATTCTCAGGGATATACGTTATTCGCTTTTGATCTTACACCCGATCTATCCGCTAATTGCGCCGGTCATTGGAATCTCGTGAGACACGGAAGTCTTCGGTTAAAAGTGAGATTCGAGAAGGCACTCACCGAAACAATTAATTGTATCGTTTACGCCGAATTCGATAATGTCGTAGAAATCGACGCATCGCGTCAAGTTATCGTCGATTTTTCCGGTTAGCTTTTAACGCTCGTTCACCAACATGTATTCATACACAGTAATGTAATACGCGATTAGAAAATTTCCCCCCTCCTCTTCCTTTGAAAATTTCGATAACGCTATTCACGAAGTGGAAACTATGTAACGCGCTAGAATGAATTCAGTTTTGTACGAGACACGAACAAACGCGCACGTTTCGCTAAGAGCTTGTACCTCACCAACGAAAATCTCACAATATGGACATAGTCGTCGACATACAAGGTTTCCGCGATGAAGCCAATAAATTTATCGCGAAGGAAGTCGCCGTTGTCGCAATCGATGCTCCGATTGTCGAGCATTGGATTATGATGCCACCATACGCGTTTGGAAAATTACCCGCAAAAGCAAGACGAGAAAACAATTGGCTCTCACGAAATTATCACGGTATCGAGTGGTTCGACGGCTCAGTTAATTCTAAATATTTTACCTCGCATCTCCGCGAAATCGCAAGACACGCGCGCTGCGTTTACGTCAGAGGTAACGAAAAAGCAAACTACTTGAGGAATTTACTTTCCAGAGATATAAATAATTTGGAGGGTACCTCACCAGCATTTAAAAATCTACCGGATGAGGAGAATATCGTACAATATTGCGGTCATCACGGGATTCGAAAATTTGGAACCTTTCATTGCGCGTTATACAATGCTTATAAATTAAAATGCTGGCTAAGTGCGCAAAATAATTGCGAGAACGTTTCAACCTCTACCGAAGCTACTTGTAGTTCTGACGAAAGTTGGGAAATTACCTTCGACGATAGCGACGATAAATACGACGCCGCCGTTTCTCGCGATGTAAATGAGAATATAACTAAAATACAAATAGAGGAGAAAAATCAACAAAACAACGAACAGCAGATTGAAAAAGAAGAAGAGAGATTTGTGATTTCTGAACCGTCATCGACGTTGACGGATAGAAACAAGAACGAAACAATTTCCATCTTGACGCAAACTGACATTGAAAACCTCTCAAAACAACTCAAGATAGAAAAAGACGCATTGTCGAAAGAGGTAAAAACTGGTATTGTTCAAATAATACCGTACACTCGTTCGTATTCGGGACAAAAAAATGAACTCTCGCGAAATTCTACAAGCATTGCGTCATCTAGATGCCAGACATGTTGGAGTCTATGCAGCCGACAGAGTTCCGAGGGTGTGGACGAGGTCGACGGCTATCGTCGCTAACACCGACAATCACGATCGACCTGGAGAACATTGGATCGCCTTCTACCTCGATGAACACGGCACAGCCACTTACTTCGACAGCTACGGATTACCCCCCTTGTATCCAGGATTTCTCATCCGACTTCGACGAAACTCCATCATCCATCGTTGGAATATTCAACAATTACAAGGAATTTTTTCTAAGACTTGCGGACAATACTGCTGTGTATTTTTATATTATATGTGTAGCGGCTATAATCTTAATCAGTTTCTCGCTCTTTTTTCCGAAGATTGCGAATATAACGATCGTTTAATCATACACTTATTTCGTAAAATTTTTACTCACAAAAAACAAGCGAATCATAACAATATATAATATGAATTTTAGTATTAATAAATAAATTTTGTTCTGTAAAAAATATTTTAAATATAAATCATATTTGTACTTTTAAAACCATTGTTCAATTTTCTTTCACTTCCTCTTTCCAGAAATTTCCTCAACATCCATGTTTCTGTTTACCTTCATTAAGCAGCGAGTTATTTTAAAATAAAATTTTATCCGACATCTTTTCAACAATAAGCATTCTTTCTAATCTACGATGATGCATTATTTTTTTATCTTGACACGAGTCGAAATGCTCGCCAGTACAAATATTTGCGTGTTCTTTTTTTATTACCCTACGGCATTGTCAGTTACTACCTGCCACCGATCCCCGGTCGAACGCATGACGCTTTTCTTGGTCAAAATGTTTTTACCCCACCCCGTCTAATATCGACCATTTGATTCGACGAGCTATCCTTGCCATACGTATACCCTAACTGTTTTTACCCCACCCCGTCCAATATCGACCATTTGATTCGACGAGCTATCCTTGCCATACGTATACCCGTACCCCCATACCGTACCCTACGCAACTTTAGCTTAAATACCTCATCTAATCCTTAGACTAGTAAGATCTCGTTTAGCTCAACATACTAGGACCCAGCTCGGAAACACGAAGGCCCCAGGTTCAAATCCAGAGGAAATCAGAAAAAATAAAAAAATAAAAAAATTCTCATCCCCACCTTTCGGGGCCGGTCGCCATTTTTTTTTTCCCCAACACCCTCTCCCCCTACACCCACACTCGGAAAAACCAGACGCCGGTGGTGGGGGAAAGATAAGATAAGACACGGCGCCAGACGGGTCGGTGGTGGGGGTTTGTTTTGACGGGCCATAGTGCCCACTATACTACTGATGTATTAATTCTAAAATATTTCCCGATATACAATTTGTCTCAATATGATTCAGGTTTCTCCTTAATTGTGTTCTAACAACTTCAACCTATATTAAATATATTAAATAAAAAATTATATTGTTTTCACTATTATTGTATAGATAAGATATATACATAAAACACACAATAGATTCCTAATTAATATAAATTTTAAAAAATGAGTAAAAAATATAAAATATTTGAGATTACTAAAACACACAGTTAAAATAAGATAATTCTCTATGATACATAAATACACAAATTAATTAATGTTTTAATTATATTGATAATACCTCTTGTGCAATGGCTTCATCATTCATTGGTTCCCAATCCATGTGTTGCGTGCGTGCGCGTCTCGTGTCGAGCGCGTGTGTCAACGCACCTTCTTTATAATTTAATTAATTTATAAATTAGTACAGTTATAATTTTTAATAAATTTATAAATTAATTTATACATTAATAAATTTATAAATTAATAATTTAATATGAGATATATAAATATGTATATCACGAAAATATAAAATCTATGGCACACAGCATATTTTTCTTGCTAGCTATAATGCGTTATAAAAAATGTAAATATATATGTATGTCTAGGAATTGCAAAATATATATGTATGTCTAACAATTAGAATTAATTAATTCTAGCATGAAAAATGCATAGGATGCCTAAAAAATAACTTTACAAAATTATACACAATACATTATAAGGTTTTTTTAATGAAAAAATACATTTTGATTTATGAAATTAAGTGAACAGCAAAGATACAATAATATAAAGTTTTTGTTCTAAATTTATATAAATTATAAAGTACTCTAAAAATATGTATATAAAAAAATAGTACAACTTAGTGTTAAAGTTTGTTCGGATTGGCTTATAATACTAAAAGTAATTTCATATAAAATATTCATATAGATACATATGTTATATATATCCATATTATCTTACATTAACAATAGTAGGCAATATTGGGCATCTTAAATATATCCTTATATACATGATCATGTTCCTAGATATATCATTTATTTAAAAGACATGGATGTTAAAAATGCTCTTCACTTTGACTCACAATCAAATAAATCATAGATGATTTATTTGTATTATATTTATTTATATTATATTTATATTATATTATATTTATATATTTATAACTTTATGCATTAAAAAAATTTTTACATTAAACTTATATGCATATAATACCTGAATATAATATAAATAAATATTTCCATCATTTCTTTCTTAGTACAGACATGTATAAGACTGATTCCATTCTTTTATATATTAATGTTCTATAAATATTCTTCCCAAAAAATTATTTTTCATAAAAAATACGAAAAATGCGAGAATGTTATTTACATGATAACAAATTATCATATTTATATCAATGCTATAAAATACTTCTTCAAAATTATCCTAACAATCGTTTCAATCAGGAAGAGTGATAGTTCGCAAAGAGTCTTCGGGAAAAGTTGCTATTTCCGCGACAGTGCTGAAATTAAAGGGAACTGCTATTCCACCATCAAGAACTAAACCTCCATCAAAACACTCTGATCTTATGGTGATCCTTTTACAAAAACCACGAGGATATATGCGCTTTGGAACGGACACTGCATCAGTCATTATCATATCTCTTATCGAATAACATAGTATGGAATCCTCTGTAAATATTTTTATACAATGAATCCTTTAGAATTTTGTTATATAATCTCGTAAGTCGAACATTTTGATAAAATAATAATAATAATAATAATAATAATAATAATAATAATTACCGCACAATTATCTTTTGTAACATCCTTTCTTCCTTCTTTCACTTTATTTTAAACTCTTTGTCTTCTTTATTTCCTCCTTTCTTTCTTTAAAACATTAACTAAAAATAAAATATATAACACAAAGTATCAATTTTTTATAATATATAAAGTATTAATTAAATATCAAAAACACAAGTTCTATTAGAAACGTTATCTGAACTTATCTGATGAAGTAATCTTGAACACGTCCAAGGAGAAAAGAGAAACCTTTACCTTGATTTTTAACATAATCTTTCACTTAACCCGGCTGTTACTAATAACCTTCGATTTACATAACTGTCAAAACGCGCGATCTTCGCTGCGACGACAGTTGCTCACGAAGTAAGCCCAACGAAAGAACCAATCAGCATCGCGGAAAAGCGACAACAATACTTTCGAGATATGCGAGAATCGATGTCATGCACTTTTTCAGATAGGACTAGATCGTCGCGCGCGCTTCGCGCGCGCCAATGCGATTATCTTATTTCGATATTTTACAGCATATAATTTGTATATTATTGCAAAACTAAAACTTATCTATTTTAATATATAATTCCTACCTCTTCCAATATTTCTCTTCTTTTTCTTTCTCATTTACTTTCTTCTCCTCTTTTACTCTTTCTCCATTTTTTTATACATTCTATTGTATATTTTCTTTTTCGATTTTCTTGCTTTCTCCTCATACTTGATCTCCATTTTCAATGCTCTCATTTTTATTTCTTTCATTTTCGTCTCTTCCATTATTATGTAATTTGGCGTTCTTCTGTCCAATCTTCTGTCTAATCTCCATTTCACATATTTCCTCTTTATTTTGTCTAGTTTTTCTTCCATCTTCCATATCCAGATCTCTGCTCCACATAATATGCTATGCTTGCTATTAAGGTTTCAAACATCTTCATTCATCTTCTCCTGTTTAAAATCCTGTTTAAATAACCTTTCTCCTACGCTCTATGTCATCTTTATTGCTATCGTTGCCTTTCTCATCTTCTCTATTATGTGTTTCTATGATCCTCCATTTTTTTACATATTTTATTTTTTTTTTTACAGCATATAATTTGTATATTATTGCAAAACTGAAATTTTATATTTTGATCTATGTATTATTATATATATACATGAGCAAATAAATATTTTTATTAATATTATGTTTTACATCTGTTGATACTCACTGTATCTGCTTTACTTTAAAACGTTAATTAAATTTTATTTCTCTATTTGTTAAATTATCATCTTAAATATAATTTTTATATATTACAATTGTAAATCTAAAAACTTATGTATATTTTAATGTATATTATTTATATTATGAATATAAACAAATATTCTTATCAATATTATAATTTATACCTTACTATTATATATATGTTAAATTCTTTATTTAAAATTTAATATTTTTTATAAAAAATTAATTTTTTTAACATTTTGATTTTAATTGTATATAACATGCACATATAAAGTTTGTATCATTATATTCTTTTTTTTCTATTAATTTTACAAATACTACAATATCATGTGTTATAAATATTTAATTAAATAATATTTAATATAATTTTAAATTAATTTATGTTTAATTTTAAAATACTTTTGTTATTTTCTTTTAGATATTTTTATATTAAATATTGAATTCTAACTTATTGTTTCAATAATTTTTCTTGTCATATATGTACAAAATAAATTATTTTCTATTATTTTATTTGACAATTATTTTTGTAAAAGTAATTCGACAATTACTATTGTAAAAATGCATCCTCAGAGTTATGCTTGAAGAAATATGGAATAATCCATTTTCAAAAAGCATTTTTCATCACAGAATGCACTTTCGAAGAAATAAAAATATATAAAACATATTATATTATAATATATTAAAATTTATATCTGTTTGTAATGATAAATATATCATTACAATGTTTGTAATTGTAAATATATAACATATAATATAAAATTAAAAAATTGTAAATATGTATATATAATATAAAATTTACTATTATAATTTATTTAAAGTAATTATAATTTACACTGTAAAATACCAGCATTCTTATTGAAATATTTCTGTATATACATAATTTTTAACCAATCTACTTTGTTTTTCTTGTCCTAAATAAATTTCTAATGATTCCCAAGATCTAACTCGTGAAAATGCAACATAAAGTTGTCCATGACTAAAAACATCTTTTCTTAAATCGATTGCAATTTTATCAAATGTTTGTCCTTGTGATTTATTTATGGTCATAGCAAAAGCTAATTTAATTGGAAATTGTCTTCTTTTAAATACAAATGGGTAAACATCTTCACAGTATAAAGTTATACGATTTAAAAAGATAATTTCTCCTCTTTTATCACCAGTCAGAATTTCACATTTTAACAAATTATTTCCTAATTCTAAAATTAATAATCTTGTTCCATTACACAAACCTTCGCTGATATTCAGATTTCTAATCAACATGATAATTGTATATTTTCTTAATCGGAGTTCATAAGGTGGAAGATTTGTTGGATTTAAAGTATTTAAATATTCTGTTAAAATAGCTTCATTAATATCATTATTATCATTAGTAGTTTCAGTAGTATCTATACTTGTGTATACTCTTTCTGTTGATTCATCAAGTAAATTTACAACTTGTTTGTTTAATTCATCCACATCAACATTTCTTGCAGAAAGTATAACACGTTTTGCTGCAAGTCTATACTGATTGTGTTTGATTATTTCTTCGTATGTATCTTTCGTTATATTTGCATTTAAATTTGCTACACATCTTAATGGAATTTTAATATTATTAGACTGATCATTTAGAGAACCATTACCCAAATCTAATAAAAATTGAGCAAATTCCTGTTCATGTGGTAAAATACGCATATTTTCTGTTAATGAAAAAATTTTGAAATATTGCCATAATGAACTGAATTTAATTGATAAATTTACAGTTTCAGAACGTGTGGCATTTTGTTTTACTGGCAATAATTGTCTGAAATCTCCACCAAAAATAACAATTTTTCCTCCAAATGGTATATCATTATGCATTAAATATTGTAAGAGACAATTCATTACTTCAAGAGCATATCGCGGTGCCATTGGTGCTTCATCCCAAATAAAAACATCTGTTTTTTTTAAATAATCAGCTTCTTTGGATTGAACTTTTATATTCGATGTTGAATCATTAAAAAGAGGTACGGGCAAACCTAAAGTTTTATGTGCTGTTCTTCCATTTGGTAGTAATGTTGCAGCGATACCAGTGAAAGCCATTGTATTAACAACTTTGCCTTGAGATTTGAGTAAATAGTATAATGTTGTGTAAACAAAAGTTTTACCTGAACCTCCTGGACCGTCAATGTATAAGCTATTTTTTTGTTGACTGTTAGTTTTTGTTAAAAGAGTTAAAACATAATCAACAACATTTTTTGACCATAATTTAACTGGCTATACTGTTGCTGACCACATAAAGCTTCTCTTTGCAATTGTTCTGCATCTTCTTCTTCATATTTTATCTTTATTTGTTCCATTTCTGGAAATTGCTTAAGTTTCCAACTTTCTTTGTGAAGTAATTGATTGATTTGAGCATAAGCTTTTTTTATTCCAATGACTCGTCCAAATCGTCGTATGTAATCTTCGGACATTGCAACTTGAAATTCATTCCATAATTCTTTTGGATGCAATGGTTGGCAATGCATTAGTATTCGAACAAAAAGATACCTAAGTTGTCTTGGCATCATCCATATAGAAGCTGTGCTAATTGCACGTTTCCATTCATCATCATCTTCAATTAAACCCAAAGCCAAACATGCAGAAGTAAATGTTTGATGTAATACACCATTAACTGTTTTTAAAGCATTATAACTTGTTGCTCCTTTAATATTCAATAAAAGAATACGTAAATGGAATAATTCAATTTCAGTTGGACTAACTGAGTACATTCGTTCAATACAATTAAATTTACTCTGACGTTTTTCCCAACGACTAATTTGTTTTCCATCAAGAATTACTTTCTTGAACACGTAATATAAAGGTATATCTGTATATACATATTGGTGTGCATCAACATCTCGTTTATTTAATTCAAAATAATCCATTAACATTGTTATACGTTCTAAAGCAGATTGTAAATCTTGTTCATTTAAATGATCAGAGATAATTACATTTTGTTCACTTGGCAAATGTACAGGTAAACGAATGATGGCATGACTTTTTTCTTGCAATATTTTATTTACAATACGCCAATAAGCTTCAACTGGTCCTACATAACGTGCTTCAATAAAATCTTTGATTTCGTCATGAACAATTTCCATATTATTCACATCTTCTTCTATAACTACAGATGCTGCATCGTGACCTTTGTAAATATATTTATATAAATACTTTACTGACTTGATACTTGAAACAACTTCAACATTAATATGACAATTAAAAATTGTTGATAATATTGGACAGTAAGGAACAACAAATCGATTATCTACTACAAATCCTCCAGGTTTCTCATACAAAATGCTAGTGTCTCTTCGACGGTATTGTGGATAACCATTTTCATCCATAGTTGTTTCCTCGTGAAAAGATTTTGGAAAATGCTTTGAACATTTTCCATTTACCATACACCAATTACCACATGGTCCATGAATCATATTTTTCATGACAATTTCATGCAAATTTTGATCAATAGCAGGATCCGGAATTTCAGCAGAAATATACTTATCAACGGTTTCCGAATTAATAATTTTGCATTGTTGTTTTAAAGTTACTAATATATGCACATGCGGCAAACCACGTTTCTGAAATTCGATTACATAAACGAATGCTTTTACTTCACCAAAAAATTTTTGTCGAACAATCAAATCTATCAAATAATTTTTTTTTATATCAAATACTCTAGCACAAATATCAGGTCTATCAGCAGGTTGTTGATTTGAAAGTAAATTTTCTTTAATTTCGAGCCAATTTGGATTACAAGTCATTGTAATAAAAACATCTGGTTTACCATATTTACGAACAATAGCCATCGCATCTTGATAATTTTGCATCATATTTCGAGGTGAACCAATAAATGTTGATGGAAGTATCATTATTCGTCCAACACGAGCATTAGCATCAGTCGCTTTTTTTTCTAAATAATCGATTAGTCCCTGATGCTTTTCCACTCTCAACTGTTTTTGATTTTCTTTACACCAGTTAATTCTGTCTTTTTCTATTTTTACATAATTGTCAACAAGCCATTGTTGAAATAATCGTTTACCCATTAAAAAAATATTAGTATTGTCACGAATAGCTATTCGATATTGAATGTACATAGATCTAGTTACACGTTTTCCATTAATTTGTTTAATATTATCGTGCCAACCTGGCGTACCATGTGGATAATACATTGGATAAATCCAAGGTTCAACGTTTGGATCCATTGTACTAACGTATTTTAAAGTTTTATCACGTTTGTTTCTAATTGTAACATAACAATCAGGAATATCTCCATCTGCAGTAGTTGAAAAAATTGCAGCAACTTCGTTAGTTCTTTGAATATTATATCTTCCGCGATCAATACCTGTTTTCTTATTTAAGAATGCCATTTTTAAATTAGGCACATTTAAACCTGAATTTTCTTGATTACAAACTTCTTCATGCATCATTTGATATGACTGAGCAAACATATTATTGCTGCGAATAATACCATCTAATGTATGTAATAACTCTTCATCAAGATTTGTATTTACATTTAAACGACATTCTGTAGCTTCGTTAGCGTCAAGAATGAAAAGCTGTCAATAACTTGATTGTTCTTGTGCAGCAGGATATAATGCAGTATTAATTTGATAATAAATTTGACCTTGAATTTTGAAGCAATAAGGACTTCGTCTTTGTGCATTAAAATTAACCAAGTTAGCATTAAAAGAGACAAAAGAAAATGCACTATTATAACTTCGCAGATTTTTAAAGAACTCTTTAGATTTTTTATGATTTCCAAAAAATAACTGTTGTAGTTCATCAGGAAATGGTGATAGAGATTCCAATATAACTTTTCCATGACTACAACAATCATTGAATGAATTACATTTATTATAAACTTTTTCAGCGTGAAAATGTTTTGCTTTACAATATTTGCACTCTACTTCCATTTTTCCTATGTAATGTTGATTTATATTATGATAATTTATGTTTTGAAATCCTTTATAATTGGCTCGACAATTTTGCATTTTTCTTTTATCTGTGATATTTTGTAATTGTATATTATCAATTTCGGAAAAATTATCATTTATATTTACTGAAATTAATTGACTTGAATCTGTAGTATTTTCAACACTTGTAAGTGTACTTTGTTCATGGTTGACAGTTTTTTTAATTATATTAACATTATCGTTATCAAGTTTTGAATTTGAAGTTATCAAAGAACTATTGCTCGATAACTTTGATATGCAGTTGTTAATTGTAGTAACAGAATTGCTCAAAGTCGACGTTGTAATAACACATTTTATTACTGATGAAGCAAGATAAATATTGTTTGTGACCAAAGGATTTTGCGATTTAGACACTGCAACTGATGAACTATTATTTAATAAATTTCTTGATTCACAAACTTTAGATGACTCAGCTATATTGTTTGTTGCATTTTCTTTTTTTCTCTCGCGGTATTTTTGTTGATTTAAAGCCTTTCGTTCTCTCTTTAATCGCTGAAATTCTTCTTCTTCCTCTCGAGTACGAATAGCTTTACGTTTACCCATTTTTAAATTATTTTAATTAAATCTTTTTTGTTAAATGTTTACACAGATCAATAAAATTTAAATATTATAAAATGTAACGAATATAAATGTATATACAAACAAAATATTTGTTTATATAAATTTTAAATTAATTTTTAGTTAATAAATTTGTAGTTAATAAATTAAATAACAGACTATTATATAATTTTATTAAATTTTATTTAAATGAAAATAGCACACTGATGATTTAAAATTAAATAAAATATTACATAAAATAACTGTTTTTATTTTACACAGTTGTTAAATTATAAATTTCAATATTGCACTTACATTAAATATCAATTTAATAATAAATAACTATAACACGATAATATTAATTTAACATTCAAATAAAAATTTAATTTAATTTTATATAGCGAATATAATTGTTATGTAACAAGTATATGTATAGTGTTCTTGATAATAAAATATTTAAATGTAAATCAAACATTCATTAATTTCTTACAAATTTCAAATATCAACAATTAAAATATCAAATAATACTTGTAGTGTTACAACTATAATGTCAAATATTTATGTCAAATTTTTATCTAAATTTTCACAATTATGTCCAATTGTCAAATTACAAAAGCTGGATTGGAGCTTTGTTTTAGCCAAAAAATATAAGTGGCTACCAAACCTGAAACAAAATATTTTTATTAGCTTATTTATTATTTACATATATTAGCTTATTTATTATTTATATATATTAGCTTATTTATTATTTATATATATTTGTCTTATTATGTGAAATATTTATTATTAATTCAAATAAAAAATAAAATAATACCTGAATATGCTATATTTTGCTCATATATATTCAGTTGGATCATATATATTCAACGATAAAAATCAAATATCAATCCACTGTAAAAAAAAATTAAAATTATATTAACACATAAAACTATTTAAAATTATTATTTTATCTTTAAAACAAATAAATTTTTATATTATCTATATGTATATGACAATGTATTTAATAGGTATATATTATATATTATCAATTGATATTATTTTGTATTTTCAGCAAATATTTTGGCAGTGATATCATTTCTTTTCAAGAATATAGTAACAAATATATTATATAAAAAATATATGAAATGGTAATACACATTTGATCTTAAGTGTAGTTATAAAGAAAATCTCAAAGTCAACTTTAAAATTTTAAATGAAAACCCACATTTTTATTTGATATTTTTCTATACCTTATCTCGAGAGCTTTTCAAAATATTACAAAAAAATATTTTTTTATTAAATACTTTTTTTAGTTATAATATTTTAAACAGTATTTTGACATAAATTACAAAATATCTCGTGAAATGTTTAATTTTGTGTAATTTTAACATTTTATATATACATAATATTATATACATCGTATACTTAATATTTTATGCACATGAGACAAATCAATTAATGTAAATAAAATATAGTTTTTTCTTTAAGACAACTATATATATATAATTTTATTGATCCCATCCTTTTTATACTATATCTTGTATAAATTTTATACAAACTAATTAATATAAATTTTACATAAATTTTTTAAAAACTACATACAATATTAAATTTATATAAAATTTATATACATTGTTCAATACTGGTTTTTTATATATAAACTATACACGTACACACGCACGCACGCATGCACGCACGATTTGAAATGGAATACCTCATATATTTACATATAATATATATATATATATATATATATATATTATATAAGGGATATGTTGATTATATTTTTGATTTCTTTTTGATTATTGATGCTATTGTATAATTTGCTCCAAATACTTATAACGTGAAAGAACGTTGAGTAATGTATAATCAATGCAAGGATGTTCAGTATATCATCCAGTATATAAATTAGAGTTCAAATATATCAATATCAATTTTTTTATAATATATATATATATTAGAATATAGAAAAATGATAAAAAAATATATTTCGGCGATTTAAAAATTTTTTAATATATTGAAAATATTTTTACTACATACACTATATATAAGTGTAAAATAATTCAGAAAATAAATTTAATAAAAATCTACATACCAGCTGTGTGCATGTGTGCAATTGATTTATTACTTGAAATTTATTTACGGAATTATTTTGCATTTATATATTTATAGTATGTGTAGTTGTAAA
>NW_028189206.1:0-32629 GCF_048542155.1 Nylanderia fulva
TCGAGAAATTGCGTTAAGTTGAATGTGAAGAAATTGAATTATAAAAGAGCTATTTTAGCGGCAGGCGTGTATGCATGATGGGTGCGTGTGACACAGTGTGGAAAGACGTAAAGCGTGGCTGCCCGCAGGGCTCCATTTGTGATCCATTTATATGGAACCTAATGATGGATGAACTGTTGTGGCGGCTGCGTGAGAGTGAATGTAAAGTGGTTGCGTACGCGGATGACTTGTTGTTGGTCGTGGAAGGACAGAGCCGAGCGGAGTTGGAGAGAAAGGGTACTGAGTGGATAAGAATGGTGTACGAATGGGGAGTGAAAGTAGGTGTGAGTGTGTCTGAGAACAAGACTGTGATGATGTTGATGAAAGGTAGTATGGCTGGGACGAGGCCTCCCAATGTACGAGTGAATGTGTTACGTCTCGTGGGGTCGCGGCTGCGAAAATTTGAATGCAGAGCTCGGCTTTTTCCACGAGACACGATCGCTATTACGGGTACGCGAATCTATGCGATTCTCCCCGGGGATACCCGCGATCTGAGGTTATTCGCGCTGGAACTGAGGTGATCGGATTATTGCGAGGGACCTACCTGTGACTCTACTGTAATAAAGATAGCTTCGTCGATTGCTCTATGCGAAACGTCGTTGGGGTTGCGTAAATAATCTTCGTACGTAAACTGACAAAGCTCGCACAAATCACCGATTCGCGTGAGGGTAAGTCGGAAGTTGCAGACTCCGCAATTTATTCCGATAGGTGTTCCGCCTATGATTAGAGTATGCTTCCGAATCCTTGTCCAAAGTAATTTCGAGACTCTAGGTAAGGTGGAGTAGCATGAAATGCAGAGAGCTGCCTTAGTCTCAAAATGGATGTACCCGACACCAACTTGGCAATAGAATAAGGGTTCAAACGGTACGAAGAGATTAACTTCTGGAGGAGGAGTTATACCTCTAAGGGTGAGTGGGCACATTTGTGTTTGTTGCGTAATCGAATTGATAATGCGTCATTCGCTCGTAGATCTTCGGTGAACCCGGCAGTTATCGAGAAGTTAGTAGTCGTCGGCAAAACCGTCGGTAATTGTTCAGTAAAACACTGGTAAGGTGCCAGTAAGGTGTCGATAACCCGTTGGTAAAAGAACGTATGTCGGTATATCGTCGGTAATGTCGGTAAAAGAACGTATGTTGATATATTGTTGATAACGTCGGTAAAAGAACGTATGTTGGTATATTGTTGATAACGTCGGTAAAAGAACGTATGTCGGTATATCGTCGGTAATGTTGGTAAATCGAAAGTGTTCTCAATTGATTATTGTTTAAATGACTACCTTGTTGTACGGATTTACGAAGTTATTTTTTTTGAGACACAAGATTTTTAAGAGATTAAACTATTTGCGTTTTTCCGTGTTAGAATTCCGAGAGTGGCACCGCATGTGGTGGTCGACCCTAGTTTTATAGCCCGACCTTTTTTTTATAGCTTCCGCAGTGACGATGGAAAAGAGGAAAAATGCGTCGGAGATTTTTCTAGAATGTTCTCTTCCACGTGGTAGAAGCGTCTCTGAATTTGCTAACACGCGCGATTCCTTAGGTTAACGTGAATTTCACTTACCTTTAGTAGCACTTTCTTGATCGTGTCGGCTCGTACTTGGAGGTAGTGGGTGCGGCGAGGGTCGTTCACTGGGATGTTTGGCGGCGGCAGGCGTCGTGGTTGGAACGTTATTGGTATGCACTTCCACTGTAGGAGTTCGTCGTTGTTATTATTTTTAATGTTGAAAATGTTCTCGTATTCAGGATCGGCCTGATATTCCACTCCGAGGAATTGAGAATATTCCTCGGTCGCTGATTCGCGATAAAGTCGGTTTAGTTTTCGTAATTGATTCTTCCTTCCTGCGCGTCGCGTCTTAGGCATATTGAATTTGATGCATCCTCTGAATGATTACTCAAATAAGGAGGGTTGATATGCGGCGGACCTCACTATCAATTCCTTATTTTGGCAAATGCTGAGAATGTTAATTCTGACTGTGATGAGCGGTGGTCCGCTCCAAACACAGTTTGAATTATTCTGAATTCAAACGCCGTATGACAAATTTAAACGCTATCGTATTTTATCACGGGAGTGGAAGTTTTGAAGAATACTGAACACTAGTTTTCACACATGAATACACTGATTTATTCGTATAGTAGTACAAAATTCGAGACTAAAACTTAGAATTAGAATTTAGATTTAGACTTAGAATTTAGAGTTAGAATATTATACTTAGAGTTAGAATTTTAGAATTAGAGTTAGGATTTAGAATTTGGACTTAAAGTTAGAATTTATGAGTGCGACTATACTGTTCGGTGTCGCGCAGAGAAATGCCGAAATTCGGGACTGCTCTGAGGTCCTTCGTTTCGGCGGCTCGGAACTGCGGCGGCCTGGAGAGGGGGAACTCTCCGGAGTAGGGGCTCTCACCGTGGTGGGAGATCCTTAGGCGCTACGAAGCGCCACGCTTAGTTTCTAGGCGGAGTTAAGCGTCATGGCCGGCTTGGCGCGCTTTTCAAATAGCGTTTAAGGAACTTGGAGTAAACGAAAAAATTTATACGGCCGGACGTGACACCTCCCCCCTTAAAATAAAAATGTTGGAATTTAATGTTCCAACATTTTGGACTTAGTTTTCTAAGCGCTACGATTAGGTTCTTAACTTAACATTGATTATGTAAATATTTATTTAGTTCGCCGTAATCTTTCATTGGGGGAACACTCGTAGGGTGAGTTTTTGCACACACTTTGCCACTGTCTGATTCGTTGATCGAAGGGGTTTGTTGTGTGGGCAGGGTTAAGGGTGTTTCTTCTTCGTTCGTTGGAGGGGGTTTCTGGTGTAGCAGTTCTCGTCCGTTGTCCTGTTCTCCGTCCGCTGATCTACCAAGGTGTAGGAGAACGTTGGTCACCGAGGTCCAAATGGCTCCGAGTAGATGTAGACTCCATCCGTACACCGAGTGGAGTGCGTACCCATGGATCAGGGTGTCGATTATTAATTTTATCAACCGTACGGTAACGAAGATGCCAAGTACTCCGGCGCTGGCGGATCCGAAGCTTATAAATCCCTTCCATAGCCTGGCTCCGGTATTTTCCGCTATTCGGTCGAGAGATTTCTCGTCTAATAAATTTAGCAAGGAGAAACTGCCTGTAGGAATTTCCTGTCCCATTGCTCCCCTGGCGATTGTGTGGAGCATGGAGGGTTTTTCCACGGGGAACATGATATGGTCGCGAAGACGATCAAGATCTTCGTTCGTATAGATACCACTGGAAGCGAGTGAATCCGGGCTTACGTACTTCCATGAGGGTTTGGTTAGAGGCCTGATAGTAGGCGGTGCCACCGATTCCACGGGTTTCGGTGTTAGTCTATACCAGGTGTTGTGTATTTGGTATACAGTTGGTAATAGTTCATTGCAATCCCTCGATGTTCCGGCTTTAGTAAGTATCTTCGATCTTGGTAAAGAGGAAGAGTGACTTATTTTGATGAGTGACGGGGAGTTCGTTGTAGCACTCCTCGGTAGGTCGTAGGCGGCATTTGACAGGTATACATTTGATGAGGTGTATAACTTCACCTGCAGTTATGGCGGTATAACCTGGAGATTTCATTATTCGATGCGCCATTTCGTCAGGTGCTATGCTTGCTAGAGAAAGTGCGTTGAGGAGGATCTGCCTTTCCAGTGCACATTTTTGCTCCATAATATCCTTGTATAGTTGGGTCAGCTGGGTCTTCAGGTGTTTCTCGACGTATATAAATTTTGAATTCACATATGTGAAGATGTCGAGGTTGTCGATTCTGACCTTGGAACGGCTTTTAAATGTCCGTTCGGGCCTCGTTTCGAGGATACACAGCTTGGGATGTTCCGTTCGCCAAAGGTTGTATCCGCATACGTTGGTCTCGGTTGTCCTTGCTAATGCGAAGGTTGTGTCACGCGCCGTGACTGTATAAATCGTTGGCGCTTCCTCTTGGGGAGTGCTGGGCGACAATCGATATGCTATTCCTTCGTAGAGAACATTGTATCGTCCAAAGTGACAGTTGTCAATTGGCAGGATTGTCCAGAAGGTGGAGGCGCCGTCGGCATCAATGCATTCGCCTGTCGTTACGGGACAGCGAGTGCCGGATGGAAGTATCACTTCATTGTTATTGTATCCAACGGGCAGCTCCAATTGTCGTATCGTGATTCGTACTGAGGCTTGCACGATCACGTCGTCCTATGAACCGTATGCGTCGCTGAACTGGGTGCCGCTGCATTTTCCGTCTGTCTTAACTGATCATGCGAGTGTCATTGCTCTTAGGTTTGTTGCATTTGGCTTAATCCCAGTAATGTGCTGGTTAACTCCTAGGGTTATGGTCCCTGTTTTGTGCAATTTTCGGCATGTATCTGCCGATATTTCGTGGATATACTCCTGTCTTCCGTTCTGCACCGCTGCTATATGAGAGTGCATTCCGCAGTAAAATATAGTCCGGTCTATTTCGATCTTGCATTGGTAGGCAGGAGTATGCACGAATTCACTGAGTTGGAGTAGTTGTATATAGACTTCCTCCTTCTTAGGTTCGATGCTGTTGGTTTTACACTCTTCGATATCTAAGAGGGAGAGTGTTGTGATGTTCAGGCCCCGTTCTCCACAGTCGTATCCGATTAGTCCGCTGGATAGTGGGGCCAGGAAGGCCATGCCCAGGATAATTGCGAGAGTCCTCATCTTAGCGTGGTTGGTTGATTACTGGCCCGTCCTCCGTTGGGGCGTCCGAGATATATTCGTCTTCGGAGTGGGGGTCTTCAAGGGTGGGAGCTTGATGTGGTGAGGGCTTTAACTTGTCCATATGTACGGTTTTAGTCTTACTATTGCTTATAGCTAACTTAACGTTATTTTTACCTAGTATCTTTATTATCCTATTGGGACCTGTATATTGGTCTCCTAATTTCCCTTTGTTAGGTTCCTTAAGTAAATAAACGCTATCGTTAATCTTAAATTTACGCGTATTGATTTTCTTATCGTAGTATTTCTTACTTCTATTCTTAGCATTATTTAAGTTTTCGCGTGCGGCTGTTTGGGAATCGCGCAATTTGTTGAATAGTGTGGTTAAATATTGTGTATAGCTTTCGTTAGTCATGCTTTCGATGTCCGGGTCGCTTGAGGGGACCCGCGCGATTTTCCCGAAAATGAGTTCGTACGGAGTGTATTTTGTACCCTCATGTACGCTCGTATTATACGAAAACGATGCTAGTTTTAAAATTTGATCCCATTCACTATTTTTATCAATAAATTGCTTCAAATATTCCCAGAGTACCTGGTGTGATCGTTCTACCGATCCGTTCGCTTGTGGTCTGTACGCTGTGGTCTTACATTGCTTGATTTTAAATTTTCGGGCTACTGTCCTCATGAGGCTGTTTATAAAGTGTGAGCCCTGGTCGGTGAGGATCGCTTTTGGCGCGCCGAATGTACAAATAAGGTCGTTAGTAAATGCTTCTGCTACTTGTATCGCTCCTGCTTGTCGGAGTGGGATCGCAAGGGAGTATTTGGTTAGCAGGTCCTGTATAGTTAGGATGTACGTATTGTTTTGTTTCGTGGTTGGGAGGGGACCCATTATATCCATGGAGACCTTTTCGAAGGCCGAATCGGGGGTGTCGGTTAGGATCATTGGTTGCTTGGTTTTTACGCGAACCAATTTCTTTAATTGACACGCGCGGCAGTTTTTGACGAAATTTTGGACATCAGTTTTTATACCGCTCCAAGTGTAGCGTTTTTTAATCCTATTGTAAGTTTTGGTGATGCCCTTGTGTCCTGCTACCGCGGAACAATGATTTTCGGCGAGAATTTGTTCCCTTTGGTCCTTCCCGGGGACCGTTATGTCGTTCGTACAAATAAATATTCTTATGTCGATTTCGTCTAGTATTTTAATTAAGAGGTTATATATCGTATTCCAATCTACATTGTCAACGTTGCCTTTACTGATCGAGATCGATTGCAAGCCCAATTCTCGGATAACGTCTAGTAGCGAGTGTATTGCTTCTTTTATTATTTCCTTTTCGGTAACGCCGGAAATCCTCTCCTTTACCGCGAGTGAAATTACGCGTCGGGTGCCCTCGCGACTTATCCTTGCCCTGCCCAAAGCTGCATCTCTGGTCATCGGCAAGGAGTTCGCTACCTGCAATATTTGGGCTCCCTTGTCGATCGGTGTTCCTTGTTGCGTTATGAAAATGACAAGGTTATCTTTTCGGGTCGCGAAATTGTCCGGGATATTTATCACGCGGGGCCTCACGGCGGCCCGTGGAATGAAAGGACTGTTTACGTTTATGAATAACTCCTCGCTACTGGAACTGGAGTTGCTATCGGTTTCGTTTTCCGAGTCGCTGTCCTCGCTGGAACTAGGGGGCGAGTTTGTTTCCTCTGATTTCGAATTATCGGGGGTCGGTGAGGGACGCTGTTCGCCGCAATCCAGCTTGTTTGTGATTCGTGGAGTTTTTGCGCCTCGCTTCTTCTTGGTGGTGAATAGGGATTCATTGGAGTCGGACAATCTTTGTATTTGTGAGAGAGGGAGGACTCGCTCGACTTCGGGCATAGGGTCTGGGGTAGGATTTCGCGAGAGGGCGTCTGCATTGGCGTTTATTTTTCCTGCTTTGTATAATACCTCATACTCGTATTCTAATAGTTTTAGACGCCATCGGACAAGACGGGAAGATGGGTCTTTTACTGAATGTAGCCACACCAAAGGTTTGTGATCCGTGACCAATTTAAACTTCTTACCGTATATGTAAGGCCTGAAGAAATTTACGCTGTAAACTATTGCTAATAGTTCCTTTTCTATAGTCGAATAGTTTCGCTCGGCCTTATTTAGTAACCTGGAGGTGTAGGCTATAGGGAGGTCTTTTCCAATCGGCCCTTGGCTCAGGACACCGCCTATTGCATATCCGGATGCGTCGGTAGTTATAACGAAAGGTTTTGTAAAATCCGGATACTGTAGTATCGGTTCTTTGCACAATGCATCGCGGAGGTGCGTAAAGGCTGTCTCCTGTTCCTTATGCCAAACAAAGGTCTCATCCTTTTTCAGCAGATCGGTAAGCGGGCGCGCTATCTTCGAGAAATTAGGTATGAACCTCCGGTAGTATCCCGCTAGCCCGAGAAATTGCTTGATATTCTTCGGGTCTTTAGGGCGAGGGAAACTCTGAACCGCGGTTATCTTTTTAGGATCGGGTTTCACTCCAGTTTCGCTTATGACATGTCCCAGGTACGTGACTTCTTTACGGAGGAACTCGCACTTGTCGGGCTGGAGTCGCAGTCCTGCCTTCCTAAGTCGTTCCGCCAATTTGTGGAACTTTATTTCGTGCTCTCGCAGTGAGCTCGAATATAATACGATATCATCAAGGTACACAAATAGTTCGGCGCCTTGAAGTCCGGTGAGTACCTGGTCCATGAGTCTTTGGAATGTCGCGGGGGCGTTTTTGAGCCCAAACGGCATTCTCTTAAATTCGTAATGCCCGTACGGTGTGGAAAACGCCGTTTTATGGGCGTGTGCTTTATCCATTTTGATTTGATGGAAACCCGATGCTAAATCGAATACGCTAAAGTACTTCGCGCTTCCTAGTTGATCGAGGATTTCCACTATGTTCGGTAGGGGGTACGCGTCCCCGATCGTTTTTTCATTCAGCGCCCGATAATCTATTACCATGCGCCAGCGTTTGTTACCTTTCGAGTCCGGTTTCTTTGGCACGATCCACAAAGGGGAGTTGTACGGTGAAGTGGATGGTTGAATGACATCGTTCTCGATGAGTTCTTGTACTTGTTTATTAATTTCCTCCTTGTGCATCGGCGGAAATCGGTATTGTTTCGTGTGGACCGCTAATTCGTCGGTTGTCGGGATTGTGTGTGTAGTGACGTCTGTGGAGTGTAATTTATCGGTGGGGAGACGGAACAAATCGTTGTAGACGTTTATGAGGTTATGTACGTGTTTAGTCTCCTCCGCATTTAAGTGTTCAAGCCGCAGCAGTGTTTTTATTTCTTCGGGACGAGATTGTGTGTTTTGTCGGGTCAACGCTGCGACGTGTTGAGGTTTTATGTCGTTATGTTTTATGAGATTGGTCCCCAGATGCCCTAGGGTTAAGGGACCGTCCTCAGTGTTTATGTGACCCGTGCGTTGGAATTTTAGGTTAAGGAGGGTGCTTTTATGACCCTTGAGATAGGGTGAAGGATCCTCGAGGTTCTGTGGACAAGATTTGGAAATTTTCTCGATTTCTTGTAATCTTACCCTAGGTAAGTATAATACAATTCGTGGTCCTTGTCGCTTATGTTAACGGCTTTCATATATACTGTGCCGTTACGATTAGTGACGATAGCATCTCCTAAGTAGATGTCTTCGTTCACATGAATTCGCGGAATATATCCTATGCTGACCTCGGGATTGCTGACTTGGAGCGAGACGGTGGCCCGCGATCTAGCCGGGATTTTTACCGTCTGAGCATCGTTAAAAGGGATTTGCGTTTGCTGCCACACGATGCAGCGCTTGGAATAATCTATCTTAGACGCGTCGCGTAAGAATTCGAATCCTAGGATTCCGCCTTGGGAAATTGGAAAGTCGTCTGGGACTAAGTGGAGGTCGATCCTGTGACCGAGGTATTTTATACTTGTCGCTCCGAGCGTTTCGATTTTATCGCTTGTAATTCCGCTAAGGAAAATAGTTATGCTTTTATCGATAACGCAATCGGGGCTTAGTTGGCCTTGTTTAACCAAGTTGGGTGCCGCGCCAGTATCTATCA
Organism: Nylanderia fulva; assembly: GCF_048542155.1. Taxonomy (NCBI): domain Eukaryota; kingdom Metazoa; phylum Arthropoda; class Insecta; order Hymenoptera; family Formicidae; genus Nylanderia; species Nylanderia fulva. The sequence goes on from NW_028189206.1 coordinate 8,754, forward strand.
TGAAATTCGTGTTGCGTGCTAAACCGTCCGCGGCAATGGAAACGGTGGGCGCGTGCGAAAAATCGTTCGGAGTTAGCATGGCGATTCTGGTTTCTCCAGGGCTTGCTCCGCGTTTATTAGTCGTATTGGACGATCTGTTTCCCGAGACGTTCCCGCTCGAGCCTCGTCCCTGGGCCTCGAGGGGTGAGGGGAGTTTCCCTGACGTGAGTTATTGTATTGTCTTTTCCGGCACTCCTCTATTTCGTGTCCCGGATTTTTACAGTACCTACAGTATTTGTTGTTACTGGTTCGTTCGTGTCTATTGTTCTCGGGACCCCCTCGGTTGGCGTCTTCCGTTCTGTAAGTGTTTGTCGGTCTCTGTGACTGTGTACTATTATAGGCTTTTGGAAACGGCGCGTTACTGTGCCGTGTTTGTTCGACGCGCGGCGAGTACTCGGCTCGAGTCCATCTGTTGTTAGGAGATCGTTCCGTGTTTATTTTTATGGGCGTCGAGTGGGCTAAAGGCCTTTCATTCGGATATACGTTACGTTCGTATGAACGGCGCGGAGTTTCCAATCTTTCATTGTCTAGTTCCGATCTTTTCGCGAGAATTTTGACGTGTGAAAAAGCTAGAAACGGGTCGCGATAGTGTTCTTGTCTCAATTGTATCTTATAGGCGAGTGGCAAGCCCTCGCAGAAAGATCGTGCTGTTAAGGCGTCGATTTCGTTTACTGATCCGACGGATAGCATTCCTTGCGCTCGGCGTTCCGCGTCCGTTATAGAAGATCGCAAGTCTTTTACGCGGCTAATGAAATCAAGGATATGCTCGTTTGGTTTAGGGTTATTGGTGCTCAGCTCCCCACGATACTGGTCGATGGTTTTCGGGGATCCGAAGGCTCCATTCAGGAGGTCGGCAAGTTGAGTTATCGTTTCGCACTCTTCGTCTTCTACGGCGCATATAGCTCGCCCGCGTAACTTAGTAAGAAGTAGGCGGGTTAGGTTTCGCTCGGACGATGGTGGGAATATTTCTTTAGCGCGTCTACATGCTCGTATAAATTGAGAGAGGGGGATATTTCGACCGTCGAATGGCGGGATAGTCTCAAGTGCTTCCCTGAAAGACACCCTTGGACTATCATAATTGGTTCCGTGTTGGAATGCGGGAGACGCCTGTTCGTCGAGAAAGCGTCCCGCGGTGCTGGGAATATATTGCGTAGGTATCGTATTGTTCCCGCGCATGGAGTTTATCTCCTGGCGTAATCGTTCGATTTCTTGGAGCATATGATCGCTTAAGTCGGGTTTTTCGGTTGCTACCATTGTGATGGAGTTCAAACGTTTTTCCATCTCCGTTTCTTTACTCACGAGGTTACTGCGGATGATTTCGAGGTCTTCTTCCGAAGCCCGTTTTTCGCGTTCGAACGTTTCTTTCTGCTGTTGAAGCATCTCGGATTGTTCGCGTAACCGTGCTTCCTTGGCATGTAATTGAGCGCGAAGTTCGTCTATTTCTACTTCAGTGAGCTTTTTCGTACCCGATTTCCCTCGTGTTTCCATCGCAAATATTAACTCGTATCCCACCGCTGTCACCAAATTTTGTTACGTCTCGTGGGGTCCCGGCTGCGAAAATTTGAATGCAGAGCTCGGCTTTTTCCACGAGACACGATCGCTATTACGGGTACGCGAATCTATGCGATTCTCCCCGGGGATACCCGCGATCTGAGGTTATTCGCGCTGGAACTGAGGTGATCGGATTATTGCGTGGGACCTACCTGTGACTCTACTGTAATAAAGATAGCTTCGTCGATTGCTCTATGCGAAACGTCGTTGGGGTTGCGTGAGTAATCTTCGTACGTAAACTGACAAAGCTCGCACAAATCACCGATTCGCGTGAGGGTAAGTCGGAAGTTGCAGACTCCGCAATTTATTCCGATAGGTGTTCCGCCTATGATTAGAGTATGCTTCCGAATCCTTGTCCAAAGTAATTTCGAGACTCTAGGTAAGGTGGAGTAGCATGAAATGCAGAGAGCTGCCTTAGTCTCAAAATGGATGTACCCGACACCAACTTGGCAATAGAATAAGGGTTCAAACGGTACGAAGAGATTAACTTCTGGAGGAGGAGTTATACCTCTAAGGGTGAGTGGGCACATTTGTTGCGTAATCGAATTGATAATGCGTCATTCGCTCGTAGATCTTCGGTGAACCCGGCAGTTATCGAGAAGTTAGTAGTCGTCGGCAAAACCGTCGGTAATTGTTCAGTAAAACACTGGTAAGGTGCCAGTAAGGTGTCGATAACCCGTTGGTAAAAGAACGTATGTCGGTATATCGTCGGTAATGTCGGTAAAAGAACGTATGTTGGTATATTGTTGATAACGTCGGTAAAAGAACGTATGTTGGTATATTGTTGATAACGTCGGTAAAAGAACGTATGTCGGTGTATCGTCGGTAATGTTGGTAAATCGAAAGTGTTCTCAATTGATTATTGTTTAAATGACTACCTTGTTGTACGGATTTACGAAGTTATTTTTTTGAGACACAAGATTTTTAAGAGATTGAACTATTTGCGTTTTTCCGTGTTAGAATTCCGAGAGTGGCACCGCATGTGGTGGTCGACCCTAGTTTTATAGCCCGACCTTTTTTTTATAGCTTCCGCAGTGACGATGGAAAAGAGGAAAAATGCGTCGGAGATTTTTCTAGAATGTTCTCTTCCACGTGGTAGAAGCGTCTCTGAATTTGCTAACACGCGCGATTCCTTAGGTTAACGTGAATTTCACTTACCTTTAGTAGCACTTTCTTAATCGTGTCGGCTCGTACTTGGAGGTAGTGCGTGCGGCGAGGGTCGTTCACTGGGATGTTTGGCGGCGGCAGGCGTCGTGGTTGGAACGTTATTGGTATGCACTTCCACTGTAGGAGTTCGTCGTTGTTATTATTTTTAATGTTGAAAATGTTCTCGTATTCAGGATCGGCCTGATATTCCACTCCGAGGAATTGAGAATATTCCTCGGTCGCTGATTCGCGATAAAGTCGGTTTAGTTTTCGTAATTGATTCTTCCTTCCTGCGCGTCGGGTCTTAGGCATATTGAATTTGATGCATCCTCTGAATGATTACTCAAATAAGGAGGGTTGATATGCGGCGGACCTCACTATCAATTCCTTATTTTGGCAAATGCTGAGAATGTTAATTCTGACTGTGATGAGCGGTGGTCCGCTCCAAACACAGTTTGAATTATTCTGAATTCAAACGCCGTATGACAAATTTAAACGCTATCGTATTTTATCACGGGAGTGGAAATTTTGAAGAATACTGAACACTAGTTTTCACACATGAATACACTGATTTATTCGTATAGTAGTACAAAATTCGAGACTAAAACTTAGAATTAGAATTTAGATTTAGACTTAGGATTTAGAGTTAGAATATTATACTTAGAGTTAGAATTTTAGAATTAGAGTTAGGATTTAGAATTTGGACTTAGAGTTAGAATTTAGGAGTGCGACTATACTGTTCGGTGTCGCGCAGAGAACTGCCGAAATTCGGGACTGCTCTGAGGTCCTTCGTTTCGGCGGCTCGGGCCTGCGGCGGCCTGGAGAGGGGGAACTCCCCGGAGTAGGGGCTCTCACCGTGGTGGGAGATCCTTAGGCGCTACGAAGCGCCACGCTTAGTTTCTAGGCGGAGTTAAGCGTCATGGCCGGCTTTGGCGCGCTTTTCAAATAGCGTTTAAGGAACTTGGAGTAAACCAAAAAATTTATACGGCCGGACGTGACAAGGGATCCATGGAGCGATGTATATAAGGTGTGCATGGGAAAGCGTGATAGGGTAAGATTAAGTGGCATAAAAGTGGGTGATAGAGTGACGAGTACATGGAAAGAAAGCGCGGATGAGCTAATGAAGAAATTCTTTCCGGCAGCAAGGACGAACGTGGCGATAGACACCAGTGGAGACGTGAGGGAGGAAGAAAAGCAGTTTGAATGGAGCGAAGTGGATGTGGCAGTGAGATCAATGAAAGTGGGTAAGGCACCTGGTATGGATGGTGTGAGTGCTGAGATGTTGCGAGCGATTTGGCGTGCTGTCCCGGTATGGATGAAAAGAATGTATGATGTATGTCTGAATACAGCGTGTTTCCCCCCGGCGTGGAAGACTGCGCGGGTGGTAGTGTTATTGAAGTCCCCCGATAAACCTAGGTCGGACCCTGGGTCTTATAGGCCCATTTGACTGCTGTCCGGGCTGGGGAAAGTGTTGGAGCGAATGATGGTTGGAAGACTCGAGCGAACGATGTGTGGAAGAATGTGTGACGCCCAGTACGGATTCGTAAGGAATCGGTCGACCGAGGATGCATGGAATCGAGTGCATGACTGGGTGAATGGGTCGGAGAGAAAGTATGTGTTAGGAGTGTTCGTGGACTTCAAAGGAGCGTTTGATAACCTAGAGTGGAAATGTGTGATCGAGAAATTGCGTGAGGTTGAATGTGAAGAAATTGAATTATGGAAGAGCTATTTTAGCGACAGGCGTGTATGCATGATGGGTGCGTGTGACACAGTGTGGAAAGACGTAAAGCGTGGCTGCCCGCAGGGCTCCATCTGTGATCCATTTATATGGAACCTAATGATGGATGAACTGTTGTGGCGGCTGCGTGAGAGTGAATGTAAAGTGGTTGCGTACGCGGATGACTTGTTGTTGGTCGTGGAAGGACAGAGCCGAGCGGAGTTGGAGAGAAAGGGTACTAAGTAGATGAGAATGGTGTACGAATGGGGAGTGAAAGTAGGTGTGAATGTGTTTGAGAACAAGACTGTGATGATGTTGATAAAAGGTAATATGGCTGGGACGAGGCCTCCCAATGTACGAGTGAATGATAGATGCGTGAGGTATGCGAGGAGCGTGAAATATCTGGGTGTTTGTGTGAGTAAAAGGATGAACTACAGGTTGCATCTGGAGTGTCTAAGAAAGAAATGTATGAATGTGGTGGGAAAATTAAGACGCGTGTTGAGAAGTGAGTGGGGTTTGCGAAAGAAAGCTGTGACTGTGTTGTATAAAGGTCTGTTCATGTCGTGTGTGATGTATGGAGCGAGTGTATGGTATGGAGTGATGAGATTTGAATATGCGAGGGAGCTCATAAATAGGTGCCAGCGAGTGGTGTTGAGTGCATGTCTGAATGTATGTAGAACGTTCTCCACGGCGGCCATGCAAGTCCTTATGGGTGGCTTGCCGTGGGACCTGGAGTGCGTGAGAAGAGGAGTGTTGTATAAGGTGAGAAAGGGAATTAGTATGAGTGAGTATGATGTAGTGAATGATAGTGACTTGCGTGAGAGAGGTGTGGAAGGATGTATGGAATTGGTGAGTGAAAGGCTGTATGAGATGTGGCAGAATAGATGGAATAAGTGCGAGAAAGGAAGAGTGACGTATGAATTTATAAAGAATGTAAGGTTCGCGGGTGAGTGCCGAGAGTTCAAGCCTAGCTTGAGCCTGGGCTATATCCTGACAGGGCATGGAAGTTTGAATGAATTCCTGTATAAGCGTGGTCTGTCTGAGAGTGAGAGCTGTGCATGCGGAGCGGAGAGAGAGAATTAAAAGCATGTGTTGGTTGAGTGTCCAATGTATGGTGATGTGAGGAACCTGAGTGAGCGGGGTGTGATTGTGCGAGAGAATGGCAGTGTGGATGTGAGTCGCATGTTGGAATGTAAGGAAAGGTATGAAAGTGTTGGTGTGTATGCGAAGATTGTATTTCAGAGAAGGAGGGCGATGCTGAAAGGAGGATAAGAGAAGCCGATGTTCCCGAGGAACATAGGCCGACCACTGCCTGGGAGGTGTAGACCTCCGAAAGCTGGGAGTGGTCTCGGCCACGAAGATCCAACCAGTGATCTTGACTGGTACCACGGGAGTCGGGTTGCCCAGGGGGATTCGTCCCTCGTCCCGGCAATTGAGGTCGGACTCGTGGGGGTAGTGGTTGAAGCCGCATGCTGGTTAGGGGCTCTCGGGCCTCAACGGGTGAGCAGCGTATCTGCTCGGGCACCAGTCCTGCACAGCTGGTAGAGCGTTGGACAGGCGCTCGCCCCAACCGGTGGGTTGCCGAAGAGTCCTACAAACTCGGAGGCGCTACTGGTAGTTCCTGGCCTGCTGGAACGAGCTGATTGGGCTTATCCCAATTCCGCACCCATGGAGGTCGTGTGATTAAGCTCTCTGAGCAGGTACCGCACGTTAAATCAACCACGGACATCTGTTCCTATCTACTTTCCCCAGGAGGCTACTGACGATTCGACAGTAGTACGGGCATGACGCACCCGGGGCCCCGAGGTCCCTTTCAAGCCAGGATGGGAGGCATCGTGTCTGGGGCTGCATGGCCGCGGGGAGGTTAAGTTGCGCGACCGCAAACGATCCCCCAGGGGCACCTGGCGCAACCTCTGTGGTATATAAGTCGCCTTACCCAGGTGATAAAGGCTCTGCCTAAGTGGACATTTTTTTTCCTGCCATACTCGTGGGATATACATGGAAAGAACAAAACTCAAACAAAAACACAAAAACTTGGCTGATACTTTGGTAACGACTAATGCTGGCACGAAAGTAACCGAAACTCTGAACGCCGAAAAAGAGAGAAAAAGAGAATTGCTGTTTGCGCGAAGGGGATCTGTAAGTAGATCACCACCTCCTTCGGGTAGTACCCAAAAAGACACTGAAGAGACGCATGAAGGGAACACAAGGCTGAGTGATTCTGAAAATGAGAAGGATGAATATGAAAGATTAGAACAGAGCACAGGAGAAAATAAAGTAGAGGAGATGATGGAGACAAAGGAACAGCTCGAGACATTCATGTTTAATGATAACAACAAAATAACAAAATCTGCAATAAAATACATATTGTCCAAATGGCAGTACTAGAAAATAGACTACATAATGTAGTTTTAGAAAAAGAAAAATGGAAAGCTGCTTACCAAGCTGTTGCTGACTTGAGGCCTAAAGGACTCTCCTATGCCAATGTTACGGCAGGAACTCCAAGGACTGCTACAGGTGCTGTAAAAGAAAAAGAAAGGAGGTCAGATACTACGCACAAAGTAGTACTAATTAAACCTATAAAAGAAGACGAAGATGCGAGAACGAATAGTGAAATAAAGAAGGAGGTTATAAAGGAACTGACAAGTACAAATAAAAGGCTGAGGATAAAGGCAATAAGGCAAATGAGAGGAAAAGGAGTAGTGGTGGAGGTGGATGAAAGAGACGGGGACTTTGTGAAAAGAATAAACCTAACAACAAAGAAATTGAAAGTAGAGGAGCCAAGGAAAATAAATCCTACTCTTATAATTTATGACGTAGACAGGGAATATAAGTTTGAAGATCTCAAAGAAGATTTCATACTTAAAAACTGTGACAATCCGGATCCAATCGAAATAGAAGAATACAAAAAGGATTGTGTGGGAGTAACTATGACTCTCTCGGTCCTCAAAGCAACACGCTGCGATGGCACTTAGAGAGAGTCGTGGTTGGTTCGTGATGCGCCAACGAAGTCCTCTAGTAAGGACCTTCAGCCTCTCACGTCCAAGTTGTACCTCCACCTCCTTGTGGTGCTCCCGGAAACGGCCTACTTTGAAAGTTTAAACTCGGTAGGTATCGACTAAGAGAGTGTACAGCGAAGTGCGCTCCTAAGGGTTTCGGCCCATGCGCCTACGGTCATGGTGAGTTGTGGGGCTAAGAAAGACTGGGGTTTCTTGGGGGGCTCTCGGTTGTCAATCCGTTTGCCCCCCTACACGCAGTTAATTATGGAGAGAAATTTGAATGAGAATACTGTCCCGGGTTCTCGGATGGCCCGGGGACTGCGTGCGAGTGCTCGCTTGAGTGAGAGCGCGAGAGGTGCGGAGGACCCTGACGGGGTCGCAGCTGGTTCGTCGCAAACCACTATAAGGACCAGCCAGGCTGAAGTGGACAGCCTAGAGGAGGAAAATGGTCAGCTGTGAGCAGTGTTCGGCGAGGTTCCGGAACATGCGTGGTCTTGGTGTCCACAAAGTACGTGCTCACCCACTACAAGCCAACAGTGCTATCAATGTTGACCGCGTAAAGGCCAGATGGTCAGTTGAGGAAACTAGACTCATGTCACGCGCTGAGGCTGAAAGGCACCTTAGCCGGGGAGTTTTTCATTAACCAGTATCTGGAGACAAGGTTCCCCAATAGGAGTCTCGAAGCCATCAAGGGTAAACGGCAACAGGAGCCTTACCGAGTGATGGTTAGAGACTTCTGCCAAGAGATCCAATCGCGTCGCGCGATTGTGATCGATGAGGGCGATAGGGATGGTGCGGTGATGACACGAGCCGACACCATTCCTGCGGCCACTGAGGCTAGTACTGACGATCAAAGCGCACATCAGCCTTCCCCTGAACAAAGTTCTCAGAGGCTGCGGGACAAGATACAATCACTCGTAGAGCAGAGTGCGGCGTTCCGTAGCTACGAGGCTGATACTCTTGCTGGCACGGCAAGAGATGCTCTGACGGCGGGGAGGGTCGACGTCTTGGCTATCAAGAGATGGCTGGGCATGATCTTCCCTCGGCCGCTACAAGTGCGCCCTCCGCAACGCGTTTCGGCAAAGAAGCACTGTCCTCCAGTCAAGCGAGAGAGCAGGGAGCAGAGGAGAAAGAGGGAGTATGCAATTGTGCAATCCCTCTACAAGAAGAACAAGAAGTCCTGTTTGTCGCGTATCCTCGAGGGCGACTCGGTGCGCGAAGAGGCCGTCTGCTGTCGAATTCTTTAACTGCTGGCGCCCCATTATGGAGGCCTCCAGCGGTGCGGATGGAGACATGACGGACTTGCGTGAGTCGTTTGGGGAAGCGGCACAGGCTGCGAGTGCTGGCCGGGGCCGTACGTCAAGTTTGAGAGGGATTCACCTCGAAGGTCTCGGCGAATGGCGCTGCCACGGATCCAGTTCCTGTGGCGGATAAGACCTTGCTCTGGGATCCTATAACACCTGCAGAGGTAAACAGAATTTCCTGTAAGGACTGGCACTGCGCCCGGATGGACCAGATTACGCCGAGGATGTGGAACGCTGTTCCTGCGATTCTTCGTGCGCTTCTGTTCAATCTGCTGCTCCTGGCAGAGACGATCCCCTCGTCAATCGCCACAACCAGAACGGTATTCCTTGAGAAGGGGGGTATGTCCGATCGGCCAGGTCCGACGGAGTACCGTCCTCTCAGCATAAGATCCGTTATAACAAGACACTTCCACAAGATATTGGCAAAGAGATTGGCAGCCCTCGACATCTTCGACAAGCGCCAAAGGGGGTTCCGGCCGGTGGACGGGGTATGTGAGAACGTCACAGTCCTTTCATCCGTGCTTTGGGACGCCCGGAGGCGTTGTCGTTCTCTGCATGTGGCGTGCGTTGATCTGTCGAAAGCTTTCGATACGGTTGCGCACGCTGCTATTCATACGACTCTCGATGAGCTGGGGCTCCCTCGGGAGTTTAGAGAGTACGTAAGGGCTGTCTATTCGAATGCGCTGACCGAGTTGCAGGGGGTCAGCGCTGAGGAAGTGTCGGCCATCATGATTGGCCGTGGCGTGAGACAGGGTGATCCGTTGTCGCCCCTGCTGTTCAATCTGGTCGTAGATAGAGCACTAGGAATTCTCTCGGAGGACGTTGGCTATCGGTTGGGTGGCCGGCTTATCAATGCGCTGGGCTACGCAGACGACATTGTGCTCCTGGTCTCTACCAGAGATGGTCTGCAGGAGAACTTGACACGGCTTCATGACGCCTTTATGCGAAATGGGCTCGAGATCAACGCGAGAAAGACCGGAGTGCTGTCCATGGTGGCGTCCGGCAGAGACAAGAAGGTGAAGGTGGACACCACACCTTATTTCACCGTGGGGGGGAGCGATGATACCGCAAAGATCCCTGGTCGATGTCTGGTGTTACGTCCAATAATTCATCTAGCGATAAATTACCTTCTGCACAAGACGGTCTTCTCTCGCGTCTACCTCGGTGGACGTTTAAGAAGCTGCTCTCTATTTGTTTTATGGGCAACCTGCTAGGCCGGCTATACCCAGGGAAGCCGAGAGCTTGAGATTCGATTGAGAGTATCGGACGGAGAAGGAAACCGACGGGTCGGGTCGATAAATAAAGATATTTTACATATATAATGTCATTTATTCATTTATAAAACCTTTACGTCGATATAAAGTTTATTGGTCCTGACGTGGTTCGTGGGGAGCTTGAAATTGAGTTACAATATGACTGAGCTCCAGTTCCGGATTGTTAGGCTGGTTGAGGTAAGTTATAAAAGAAGTGAAGTTATCTTGCGCTTCCTCGGGGATGACGTTATCGACGTCGTGAGTGAGACTCGCAGTGTCCTCGTTGAGAATGTGAAGGGTTTGTTCGTTATTAAATTGTAAAATGGGATCGTACTCTGGCGATGTAATTGGTTGGTTTTGATCCGGGATATAATATTCAAGATCGGGTAAGAATTGATGATTAGGGTTCGTTATTAACGTATTTGATTCTAACGGTGAAGGCTCCGGAAATTGCGGATGAGAATAATCAATGTAGGGCGGAAGGTTATTTATAGGCGAATGAACGTCTGGAGAAGGGGATCGAACGATTACTCGCGTAGGAAATATTTGGACATGTAAATTTAAGACTCTTCTTGTCCTACGTTCGCGTAGTCTGTGGAGACGTTGCTCGTCGCGATCAATTTGATTCTTCCTTCGGAAGGGAGAGACCATCTAATGGTTAAATAAATTTATATGAATAATATGTTTAATAGAACTGAGATAGTTAAATAATCAAAGGTAATTGAATGTGACTCACGTTTAAGTCGTGATTTACGTGTTAAAGAGTTAGAGACGAGATAAAAGGTTAATCTATACGAGAATGCCCTTCACCTGTTAATTAATTAAGCGTTGTGTCAATTATAATTATAATTAAACGATACTGAAAGAGAATTGGTAATAATGTGGAATAGGGAAAGGAGTCTTAGTACATGTATTAATATCTATATCAAGAATATTAATACTTGTACTTTCAAGCATCAAAGATTTAAGTTTTAAATATTGAAGTAATAATTCTTAGTAATTATCAAGAGCTCTGTCATTCGGTTTGGTAAAGTATTCGTTACTATTGGAAAATGCAAGGTAATAAAAGCGTGAAAGCGATAGAGAGATAGGTGTTCATCCGGCTAGGCCGGGTTCTCTGGTCCTTGTCTTAATAGGCTAATGCGACGTTCACTTTACTAAACGTGCACCTCAGAGATGACTTGCGAATGTACCATATGACAGGGTATATTTCTATTGGTAGTAAATAGGGTCAGGTGGTGTACACTTGTCAAATGAATCGAATATGAATATCAATATGCAAAATCACTGTCAGTTGGTGTGGTAAAGTATTCGCAACTATTGGAAAATGCAAGGTAATAAAAGCGTAAAAGCGATAGAGAGATAGGTGTTCATCCGGCTAGGCCGGGTTCTCTGGTCCTTGTCTTATAATATAATAGGCTAATGCGACGTTCACTTTACTAAACGTGCACCTCAGAGATGACTTGCGAATGTACCTTCTGACAGGATATAGTTTCTAATGTGTACAGAGGAATTAGCGGCATTCAATTCGCTAATATGTGGTAGGATGCAGGGTTACCATACTCTATACATCCGCCGTCCTCTCATCCATCCCTCCGACTATCCTTTCCCTCTCTACTCGCTGCCTCCAGTCTGCGCTCTCACCGGTTCCCCTCTCTTTGCCTCGTCTTGGCTCCCCTCTTGCTGTTCGCCGCTTGTCCGCCCGCGCGTGTGCCGCTGCCCCTCGTGGTANNNNGGTACCAGCTTCCATCAAAGCTCTCCTCTTCAACATCGTGCTGCAATACGGAGGTTTCCCAGCATTGATGGCTGGTGAGTCGGACGGTTTTCATCCCGAAGAGGGGGGAGTGCTCCCTGCCGGGGGATTTCCGTTCGATCTCCATCACCTCCGTGGTCGTGAGGCACTTACATAAGATCTTTGCCCAAAGGCTTCGCGAGTCCAAGCTAGTCGATCTAAGGCAGCGGTGCTTTTATGACGGGTGCGGCGACAATGTAGCCGTCCTGGCGTCCCTTTTAATGGACGCCAGGTCCCGTCGTCGCGAGATGCACGTTGCCTCGCTGGACTTCGCGAAGACCTTCGACAGCGTCAGCCATGGTGCTATCACCAACGCCTTGGCTGGCCTGGGCGTGCCTCACGGCCTAATAGACTATATCGCGCATAGTTTATGCGCGCAGCGGCACGATATTTGAAGTGCGCGGTGACAGGTCAGAGCTCTCTGGTATTGGCAGAAGAAGCGTCAGGCAGGGGGAATCCTTTATCACCAGTGCTGTTTTGCCTGGTGGTAGATGTGATCATGAGATCCATACCTGCCGACGTTCGGTTACCAAATGGGAGAACATCGCATAAACAGCCTAGCCTATGCTGACGATGTTCTCTTCTTTGCTGCCACCAAGTGGGGTCTCCAGACCAGCTTTTTTTTTTTTTTTTTTTTTTTTTTTTTTTTTTTTTTTTTTTTTTTTTTTTTTTTTTTTTTTTTTTTTTTTTTTTTTTTTTTTTTTTTTTTTTTTTTTTTTTTTTTTTTTTTTTTTTTTTTTTTTTTTTTTTTTTTTTTTTTAAAAAAAAAAAAAAAAAAAAAAAAAAAAAAAAAAAAAAAAAAAAAAAAAAAAAAAAAAAAAAAAAAAAAAAAAAAAAAAAAAAAAAAAAAAAAAAAAAAAAAAAAAAAAAAAAAAAAAAAAAAAAGGGTGAGGCGGGAGCAGTACGCCACCGGTTTGTGTGAAAAGCTGAAATTCAACAGAGACAGCCGCGCACGTCATCCAGGGGTGTTCCGCACCCATGGTGGCCGCGTCCTCAGGTACAACGCAGTGTGGCAGAGTCCTAGCGTCAGGACTGAGGAACGTGGGCTTGGACCGTACGAGAAGGAAACCGTCGTACGTCACGACCAGAGGGCAAACGCAAGCCTGACTTGCTTTGCCTGCGTGGCCCCAAGGCCGTTGTGGTGGACGCAACAGGTCGTCAGCGGAGCGACTCCCTTATCGGACGCCCACAAGCGGAAGGTTCGCTATTACACGGAAATCCCCCGGCAGGGAGCACTTCCCCCCTCTTCGGGAATGAAAACCGTCACGACTCACCAGCATCGATGCTGGGAACCTCCGTATTGCAGCACGATGTTGAAGAGGAGAGCTTTGATGGAAGCTGGGTACCGCTCTCCATATCCGTACGCCGATGCCGTCTAATCCGTGGGGCCGAGGTTGAGGGGCAGGTTGATGGCTGCCGCCTCCTCACAGGAGATTGGAGACCAGGTGCCACTAAGCTCCGCTTTCGGTGGAAGACAGCGGAGCCGGTGCGACAGGAGCGGACTCCTGCGATACAAACGGGCCCCAGTGCGCGGCCATCTGCCCGCACACGGGAAAACCACGTCCGCCTCAGTGGCACCATTCAAAATCTCCTTGGCACGCGCGACATGCTCGAACGGAAGAGGCGCTGGACGCGCGCATACTCCGCTCGGCGGCGCGCTTTTCTATCCGTACGCCGATGCCGTCTAATCCGGGGGCCGAGTTGAGGGGCAGGTTGATGGCTGCCGCCTCCTCAAGGAGATTGGAGACCAGGTGCCACTAAGCTCCGCTTTCGGTGGAAGACGCGGAGCCGGTGCGACAGGAGCGGATTGACGACACGGTTTCGTACGGGCGGTCGCACACGAGGAAGCGTCGGAGGGAACACACTCAATACCCACGGGCCCAGGTCCTCCGCTGGCCATCCAGATTCCTGATCCGATCTGGATCAGGATATGGGACTTCCATCCCTGGATGGCCTCCACAACCGGGATGAGCGCGCGTATATAGCACCGGCAAAACTGCCGTACGCATTACCCCAGCCGGGAGAAGATGGAGAAAGCGGAGGCGAGCCAGGCGACCCGTGGGGAGAGATGGCGATGGGTCGAGGGGAGACGGGAGGACTGGAGCCACCGGCCGAGAGAAACGAGCTCTCGCTCGATGATGCGGCTGCCAGATCCTCCAGTGCCGTCGCGACGAGGCGCTGGTAACCGCCGTTCTTACGCATTCCCCTTGATGGCATCAAGGGTGCGATTCGGGACGACGGTTAACAGATGTTGATTCATAAACCTAACGCCTCGATTCGCGGCAAGCGCCTTCTCCCTCGCCATCATGCGCTTCTCTTCGTCGCTCCATTGGCGGTTAACCCTCTCGACGTTAACCTCCTCGTTGACGATGGCCTCGTGTGCACGTCGGCGATGGAGGCCGAGTCCGGTCTTCGTGGTGAATGCACGATCACAGTGTGGGCATGGGAATTGCGGGGGCTTGCGGGGAGCAGGGACAGGGGCAGCGGGTGTTGGGCGGCGTCGTGGCCCAGCGGGCGGCCGACGAGAAGGGCCTGGAAAGGGGGTCAGGGGGAGGGTGGCGATGGCGCGTCACTAATTAGATGACGAGGCATTTGGCTGTTTCGCCTACGGTGCGCGACGACTGCTACAAAATCACAGTCGCCAAGTCGCCACCGACAGCGATATTGCAGAGCTGTTTACTGTTGGTGTTCGCAGTCAACACCCTGGATCGTGAAGGTCGGAGCTAGCTAAAGGCAGCTCGTATTTCACCTCGACCATTCACGCAATCATTCAAACTCGCGCGAATGATGCGGAGGCCCTTCAACTCTACGCGCCATCATCATGCACCACTAGATGAGGCCACGTTCCGTCTTCTCTCGTTATAACGCGATGTCATTGCGTTAAAACGTTTCCAGCCATGAGCCCCACAAGACCCGAGTCGTCAACGTTCGGAGCTGGGCGGACGTTTAAACCCAGCCCCCCGCAACTCAGACTCGCTTCGCGAGCTCCAGACACCTTGCCACGAAATAGTAATGGCGGTAAAACGAACATTATTTCGTGGTACTCCTGTGCGCTCCGCCACAGCGGCTGCCAGATCATTACATGACCGGTACTTTTCCACCTTACGCTCGTGGGACATCTTCAACGCGGTTTTGCTAGACACTACCTGCGCGTCTACGACCACTGCCTCACCACCCTTAGCGATGGTCAGGTCGGCCGCCTCCGGCCGGCAGACGTCGAATACGCTTGTTCCGCATCGACGCGCCATCCCTTCTGCTGTAAATAGCCACCAACTTGACGGCATAGGTCGTCATGCCGCAGGATTTTCCCTCCGTGCGTTCTGAAGCAGCGTTGCACGCAGTGAGCCGGCGTCTCGGTTTCGGGACAACCGGACACGACAAGCGATTATCGCGCCCATCACGACCTCGGAAGCATCTCGCTCTAGACGGTATTGCAGTTAGCTCGTATGTGGTGATAGTGCACGTAGTCTGCACCATGGGATGGCATCGGCGCCAGCCGATACCCAGTAGGAGCTCAGGTTGGAGGCCGCAACCTCTCTGAGTCCACTCCCATCGCACGACTCGCGCAACCAGGACTCGCACATCTGGTCTGTGAGCTCAGCGGTCGTAGTCACTCTGTGACCCCGCACTCGCATCTGGTTTCACACCAGACCAGCTGCCTAGCCACATACGCTGGTTTCGGCCAGCCGCGCATTCTGCGGGTAGAGTACTCGACACAACCGCTGCAGTCGTTATGTTTCAGAATTGGGATCAAAATTTCTCAATAGGGGCTTAAAAACCCCGGGCCACTCTGTATCGGCGCATTCAGGTATCCAGCGGAACTTAGGGGGAAAAAACCCCAATCGTCGCCCCCGGGGTTTGCGTACGATTATATTCTTACCCTGGGGGTTTTTGCCGAACCGTACCCACTGTCCACGGTAAAAATACCTTTTGGAAAAAGGAGACAGCACCAAAAACCCTCAGCGCTTTTTTTGCGGTTAGAGCCCTCGTGATTGCTCGATGGCCTGGCTTAAGAGTGGATGGCTTAGCGGTTCCCTAGCCCCTGGGTATTCGCACCCCAGATACGTCCAGACATCGACCAGGGATCTTTGCGGTATCATCGCTCCCCCCCCAGGTGAAATAAGGGGGGTGGTGTCCACCTTACCTTCTGTCCGCCGGACGCCACCATGGACAGCACTCCGGTCTTTCTCGCTTGATCTCGAGCCCATTTGCATATAAAGGCGTCATTAAAGGGCTTTGTCAAGTTCTCCTGCAGACCATCTCTCGGTAGAGACCAGGAGCACAAGTCCTCTGCGTAGCCCACCCGCATTGATAAGCCGGTTACCCAACGCTAGCCAACGTCCTCCGAGAGGAATTCCTATGGTTTATCTACGACCAGATTGAAACAGCAGGGGCGACAACGGATCCCCCCGTCTCACGCCACGGCCAAATAATAGGGCCGACCTTCCTAGCGTAAACCCCCTGAAATTTCGGTCAGCGCATTCAAATAGACAGCCTTACGTACCTCTAAACTCCCGGGGAGCCCCAGCTCATCGAGAGTGTATGAATACCCAGCGTCGCAACGTATCGAAAGCTTTCGACAGATCAACGCCACGCCACCCAGAGAACACACCGCTTCGGGCGCCCCAAAGCAGGAAAGGGAAAAGGCCCTGTGACGTTCTCAATACCCCGGTCCACCGGCCGAAACCCCTTTGGGCCTTTCGAAGATGTCGAGGGGCTCCCAAATTTCTTTGCCAATATCTTTGGAAGGGTTTTTGTTATAAACGGATCTTATGCAAGGGGACGGTACTCCGTCGGACGGGCCAAATTGGCATACCCCTTTTCCCAAAGATTTTTTGGCCACTTTTCGGTTTGGCGATGACGAGGATGTCTCGCAAGGAGCAGCAGTTAACAGAACGCCCCCAGAATCCCCAAAAAAAACAGCTTTTAAACATCCTGGCGAAATCGGGTCCATCCGGCGCAGTCCTTTTTCCTTAGGGAAAAATCTGTTACTTTTGCGTTATAGAATTCCGAGCAGGTTTTATCCGCCAAAAGGAACTGGATCTGGCAGCGCCTCGCCGGGGCCTTCGAGTGAACCCCTCTCAACTTGACGTACGGCCCCGGCCAGACCGCACCCTGTCCCGCTTCCCCAAACGACTCACGAAAGTCCTAATGCTCCTTTCCGCACCGCTGGAGGCCTCCTAATGGGGCGCCAGCATTAAAAGGGGATTCGACAGCAGACGGCCTCCTTGCGCCCCGGGGCGCCCTCGAGGATACGTACAACAGGACTTCTTGTTCTTCTTGTAGAGGGTTGCACAATTGCATACTCCCCCTCCTCTTGTCCTGTTTTCTCGCTGACGGGAGGACAGGTGCTCTTTCCCGAAACGGTTGCGGAGGGCGCACTTGTAGCGGCAAGGGGGAAGGATCATGCCCAGCATCTATTGATAGCCAAGACGTCGACCCTCCCCGCCATCAGAGCAATCTCTTGCAGTGCCAGCAAGAGTATCAGCCTCGTAGCTACGGAACGCCGCACTCTGTCTAGAGTGATTGTATCTTGTCCCGCAGCCTCTGAGAACTTTGTTCGGGGGAAAGGCTGAGTGCGCTTTGATCGTCAGTATAGCCTCAGTGGCTGCAGGAAATGGTGTCGGCTCGTGTCATCACCGCACCATCCTATCCGCCTCATCAATCACAATCGCGCGACGCGATTGGATCATCTTGGCAGAAGTCTCAACCATCACTGGTAAGGCTCCGTGCGTTTTACCCTTAGATGGCTTCGAGACTCCTATTGGGGAACCTTGTCTCCAGATATGGTTAATGAAAAGCTCCCCGGCTAAGGTGCTTCAGCCTCAGCGCGTGCCATAAGTCTAGTTTGCCTCAACTGACCATCTGGCCTTTTACGCGGTCAACTTTGATAGCACTGTTGGCTTTTTGTATTTGTGAGTTGAGCACTACTTTGTGGACACCAAGACGCAGGTTCCGGAACCTCGCCGAACACGTCACAGTGCCCCTTTCTCCTCTAGGTGTCCACTTCAGCCTGGCTGGTCCTTATATAGTGGTTTGCGACGGACCAGCTGGGGCCCCGTCAGGGCCCTTTCCGCACCTCTCCGCGCCTCCACTCAAGGACTCGCAGGGCAGCCCGGGCCATCCGAGAACCCGGGACAGTATTCTCATTAAATTTCTTCCTTTAATAACTGCGTGTGGGGGAAACGGATTGACAACCGAGAGCCCCCCAAAACCCCCGGTCTTTTACCCCCACAACTCCCATGACCGTAGGGGCATGGGCCGAACTTTAGGGGCGCACTTCGCTGTAACCTCTAGTGACCCCTTTACCGAGTTTAAACTTCAAAGTAGGGCCGTTTCCGGGAGCACCACAAGGGGGGAGGGGGTACAACTTGGCTTTGAGAGGCTGAAGGTCCTACTAGGGGGATTTTTGTTGCCTCACGAACCAACCACACTTTCTCAAAAGTCCCCATCGCGGGCCGGTTTTGCTTTGAGGACCGAGGATTTCATATACCCCCACACAACCCTTTTTTTATTTCTATTTCATGGATCCGGATGTCACAGTTTTAAGATGAAATCTTCTTTGGGGAACCCTTCAAATTTATTCCCTGTCTACCCCTAAATTTTAAGAGTGGGGGATTTTTTTTTCCCTTTGGGCCCCTCTACTTTCATTCTTTTTGTTAGGTTTATTCTTTTCACAAAGTCCCCGTTCTTTACCAACCTCCACACACCCCTTTTCCCTTTTGCCTATTGCCTTTATCCTCGCCTTTATTTGATTGTCAGTCCTTTAAACCTTTTTATTTCACTTTTCGTTCTCGCATCTTCGTCTTCTTTTATAGGTTTAATGAGTACTACT
Source organism: Nylanderia fulva (assembly GCF_048542155.1). Lineage (NCBI taxonomy): Eukaryota > Metazoa > Arthropoda > Insecta > Hymenoptera > Formicidae > Nylanderia > Nylanderia fulva. The sequence continues at coordinate 27,390 of NW_028189206.1, forward strand.
TTGTGCGTAGTATCTGCTTCCTTCTTTTTCTTCAGCCCCCGAAAGCAGTCCTTGAGTTCCTGCCGTACATTGCATGGAGAGTCCTTGGGCCCTCAAGTCCAAGCTTGGTAAGCAGCTTTCCATTTTTTTTTCTAAAACTACTATGTAGTTTTTTTCTAGTACGCCCTTTTGGACATATGTATTTTATGCAGATTTTGTTATTTTTTTGTTTCATTAACAGAATGTCTGAGCTTTTCCCTTTTGTCTCCCTATCCTCTACTTCATTTATCCTGTGCTCTGTTTAATTTTTATATCCCCCTTCCATTTTCAGAATCACTCACCCGTGTTCCCTTCAGCGTCTTTCGGTTTTTTGGGTACTACCCGAGGAGGTGGTGATCACTTACAGATCCCCTTCGCGAAAACCCGCAATTCTTTTTTCCCCCCTCCTTTTCGGCGTTCGAGTTTCGGTTACTTTCGTGCCACATTAGTCTTTTTACCAAGAAATCAGCCAAGTTTTGTTTTTTTTTTGGTTTTGTTTTTTCCATTTTTCCCCCACGGGGTTTGCAGAAAAAAAATGTCCACTAGGCAGACCTTCTCCCCTGGGTAAGGCGATTTAATCCACAGGGGTTTGCCCCGGTCCCCCTGGGGGATCGTTTGCGGTCGGCAACAAAAAACCTCCCGCGGCCATGCAGCCCCCAGACACATGCCTCCCACCTGGCTGAAAGGCCCTTTGGCCCCGGTGCGTATCCCGTACTACTGTCGAATCGTCAGTAGCCTCCTGGGGAAAGAGATAAAACAAATGCCCGTGTTGATTTAACGTGCGGTCCCTGCTCAGAGAGCTAATCACACGACCCCCATGTGCGGATTGGGATAGCCCAATAGCTTTTCCAGCAGCCAGGAACACAAAAGCGCCCCGAGTTTGAGGACTCTTCGCACCCACCGGTTGGGGGGCGAAACGCCTGTCCAACGCTCTCCAAGCCTGTCAGGACTGGTGCCCGAAACAGTACTTTCTCACCCGTCGAGGCCCGAGGCCCCAAACCCCAGCGGCTTCAACCACACCCCCCACGAGTCCGACCTTCATTGCCCGGGGCGAGGGACGAAAACCCCTGGGCAACCCGACTCCCCTGGTACCAGTCAAGATCACTGGTTGGTCTTCTTTGGGCCCAACCACTCCCAGCTTTCGGAGGCCCACATCCAGGCATGGTCGGCCTTGTTCCCCGGGAACAACGGCTTCTTTATCCTCCTTTCAGATCGCCCCCCTTCCTTGAAAAACATCTTTTTGCATACCACCCCCATTTATACTTTCCTTACATTCCACATGCGACTCACCTCCACCCGCCATTTTCTGCACAATCCCCCACCCCACTACTCAGGTTTCCCACATCCCCATACATTTGGGCACTCACCCAACACAAGCTTTAATTTTTTCTCTCTCCGCTCCGCTGACAGCTCTCATCCAGAAAAGACCACGCTTATACAAAGGGAAATTTATTCAAACTTCCATGCCTTTTTTCAGGAATAGCCCCGCTCAAGCTAGGCTGAACTCTCGGCACTCACCCCGCGAACCTTACATTCTTTATAATTCCCTACGTCACTCTTCCTTTCTCGCCCTTTTTCATCTTTCCCGCACATTATACAGCTTTTTACTCACCAATTCCTACATCCTTCCACAACTCTCCCGCAAAACAAATATCCCTTCACTACTCATACTCACCCCATACTAATTCCCCCCCTTTACCTTTAAAAACATCCTCTCTCAGCACTCCAGTCCACGCAAGCCACCCATAAAGGGCTTGCATGGGCCCCCGGGGAAACCCTTTTTACATAAACTTCAGACACCACCACACCAATCGCGGCACCTATTTTTGTTTCCCTCGCATATTAAATCTCATCACTCATACCATACACTCGCTCCATACATCACACACGACATGAAAGACCTTTTTTTAAAAACAACACGTACAGTTTCTTTCGAAAACCCCACTTACTCTCAAACGCGTCTAATTTTCCCACCACATTCATACATTTCTTTCCAAGAAAACCCCAATGCAACCTGAGTTCATCTTTACTCACACAAACACCGGGATATTTTAAACGCTCCTCGCATACCCACCATCTATCTTTCACTGTACAGGGGAAAAGAACCCGCCCACCCATACTCCCTTTTCCCTCACATAAACCAGTTGTTTCAGACCACTTACACCTACTTTCATCCCCTTTTGTAACCTTTCTATCCATAGTACCCTTTTCTCCACCCCCGCTCGGCTCTGCCCTTTCCCGGGGGAAAACCCCAACAAAGTATCCGCGTCCCAAACCATTTTTCACCTCACGCACCCGCCACAAATTTTCCTCCACTTTAGGTTCCATATAAATGGATCACAATGGAGCCCTGCGCAGCCACGCTTTAGGGTCTTCCAAAACTTTGTCACACGACCCATCATGCTACCCCCTGCCGCTAAAAAGCTCTCCAAATTAAATTTTTTTCCCCTAAACCTCACGCAATTCATCACACACATTCCCCCCCTAGGTTATCAAACGCTCCTTTGAAGTCCACGAACACTCCTAACACATACTTTCTCCCCGACCCATTCCCCCGCATGCCTCTTCCAGATCCTGGTCGACCGATTCTTACGAATCCGTAATGGGGCACAACATTCTTCCCCCCTCGTTCGCTCGATTTAACCCCTCTTCGCTCAACATTTCCCCAGCACGGACACAGTCAATGGGCCATAAGCCCCCAGGGCCCGCCCTTTTTTTTTTTTATCGGGGACTCAATAACACTACCCCCCCCCCCGCGCATTTTTCCCCTTCCCCCCACCCCCCCGGGGGGGGAAAACCCACGCTGTCCAAAACCATACAATCCTACATTCTTTCATCCATACCGGGACCGCACGCCAAATCGCTCGAAAATCTCAGCACTACACCATCCATACCATTTCCCTTTAACCCACTTTCATCGATCCACTCCCACACCCAATTCCCCTCAACTTTTTTCCCTCCCCCTCACGTCCCCCCTGGGCTATCGCCACTTTCGCCCCTTGCTGCCGGGAAAATCTCTTCATTAGCTCATCCGCGCTTTTTTTCCCATTCTCGTCACTCAAAATCACCACTTTTTTCCCACTTAATTTTAAACCCATAAACGCTTCCCAGCACACCTTTTTACATCGCTCCAGGGTCCCCCTTCCCCTTTACGCACACAAATCGCTTCCTTTTTCCCCTCTTTAAACTTTCCCGCATTTCCCCTTTATACTCCGCAAAAATACTTATTTTCTTCTTCTTTTTCACTTGTTCCATTCCTCTTTCTCGCACGCTGGTAGGCACTCTGTTTCTTCCCACACCTTTTCAGTTTCTAAAGCTACCCCCCCCGCCCCACCACAAAGTTCTAGCATACACGGGTTTTACCCCTTCACCTTCGATCCATTCCACTATGGACCCTTTTTATCATTCCTCTACACAGCTCGGCGCACGCTCGTTAGGCGCTCGCTGCATCCCACGCCTCCTCGCATATCCCCACATAAACCTTTTCCCCGTTCCCCCGTCCTTGCCACCCCTTACGCATGCCCCCCTTCGTATTTTCATTCTCCTGTTGTACCCTCCTATAACAATACGTTATGGTCCCCACTCCCCCCGTCCCGGGTTTACCCCTTTCCCCTCATACCCGGGCCCCCCCATTCACGCCGTTCACGAAGTGACATCCCATTCACTCCCTATTCGGGCCCCCTGACGGAGTAAAACCGCTTGCTCAAACAAAAAAACATTCCGCTCGCAATCATCCCCTTCTCAAAACACTCTACCACGCGCCTTTTACCCCTCTCTCTGGGCCCCCCACCCCCTTTCTTACCACAAGGAGAAAGGCATTTGCATCCATACCTATCAGCAGACGGTTTCTCCCCGGGCCCTCTCACATACTTTTCCCCTTTCGCCAAGTACGGCTCGAACCTTACCTACTGCAATACTGGACAACCACAACATTTGCCAAAGTCCCCCTTCAACCACACACTCACCCAAACCTTTCGTAAAACTCTCTCACGACATCACGTCTAACCCAGATCATTTACCACCATTTCGCTTTCCCGTCCACTTTTGCACACAATCAAAACCATTTTCCTTGGGCAAGCCCCCCACACGTCCATGCCTTTCATACGGTTCTTGCCGGGGATGCTACACTCACTCGACGTTCGCGCATCATCTACCCAGTACACAAGCATCGCTCTCTGGGAGTTATACGCACCAATTCCCACGCACCATTCATTCGTTTTATTCTCGCTTTTCCTCTCTCCCAACGCTCTCCGTATTCCGGAACCTTCGGCGAACCAGTGATCCATTTTCTCCCTTTCAGTTAAGTTTCTACACACCTTTCCTTTTTACAATTTTCATCATGGTCCTACCATCCCATTTTTGGCACGTTTTTCCTTTTCGGGGCATTTGCCGCATATGTGCCCAATGCGAAGCACTTTTGGCACCTCAGCACACGAAAAACTCTTTTTACCCTAAAGCCTTTCCAAGCACAAAAAATTTCCTCACTCAGAGACATTTTTATTTTCACTCGTAATTCAATATCACATTTCGCAGGTTTCATTTTCTTTTATTCCACCACAACACCCCAGTTTCCCTAATACTCTCTCATCCATCGCCCTTTCAAGCTCCCTCATACATTTTTCTCATTAACACTTTTACTCGCCTATCATTTGGGACATGTAAATGATCTTTGGGCCCACTTGCGAGGGGAGCTCAAACCTTTAGGCACATTCTTAATGACCACCTCTTTATTCTTTTCAACTCACTCCCCCCGCCATCGTCCCCCAATCGCTACCCCTCCATTCCCCCACTTTCCCCACCGTTTTACACGCACTTAGACTTGTCAATGCTTCTATTCCTCCTTTTCTTCCTCCTTTTCACATTGCACTTGCATCATCCGCTCTCACTATTACCGCTAACTCTTTCCTTTTGTTTTCACTTGTTTTTTACATTCCTTTCCCGGGACCTTTTCTCACGCTCTTTTAACATTTTTCGCATCACCTCCCCATAGTCATTCCACTTCCCCCGGGACTTAACCCGAAAACGCTCAACATCCCTCTCCAGTTTCCCCTGTATTCTCCTTTTTCACAACATTTTCATCATCGTTCCCCATATTCTCCCACAATGTCCATATTTTTCCTCGCACTCTTTAAATTTTTTGTTTTCCCCTAAACAGGAAAATTCGGACTCGCACCAATTTTTCCATACACGCTATCTCACTCCTTCCCCAAGCTCTATTTTTT